>NW_008623509.1:14685-26833 GCF_000691845.1 Merops nubicus | reverse complement strand
ATACACTGCGGCAGGAATGAGGGAGAAGAGGCTGCCACAGCACATGCACGTGGCACTGGGAACACCAGGAGTCTGAAGAGGGGTAGAGAGGAGACTGGCCACGCTGGGAAACAGACCTGACATCATCTCCACAGTGTGAGGCAGGGTCAGACACCCACGTGTGAGCAAAGCTGTGCCACTGGCACACCAGGGGTGGCACCCACTATCTCCCCACGGGACCCCAGCGAGCGGGAGATAAGCGTGGGAGTGAGACCAGGCACCAGGGTGCTCATGGAGGGGGGCAATGAAAAACCCTGGGAATGAATATCCAACTGATATCCACACACAGAATTCAGCACAAGGAATTTCATGCTCCTGCCCATGCCCAGGGACACAATGGTGGTTGCACCTATCACGGGGGCCCAGCTGAGCAGCTCCATCTACACTTCCCCGGGAGCACTGGGTGACGTGGTGTGGTGAGTGGGCTCTGGTGTTCATCTCAGCTCCTCAGAGAGCAGCTGATGGGTATGTGTAAAGACAACACAGATGTTAGCATGCTGTAACCATCCATGTATGACTTTTTGCTTGCATAGCTAAGGCTGCACAGCATCTGGGGTAAGTTTTCCAGCCTATTTCAGCACAAGGGGATGGAAACAAGTCAGAAGCACGTTTAAACTAGCATGTTCACACAAGAGCTCTGACCCAGGCAGGGTAGTGCAGAGCTCTGCACAGGCTCATCCATCCTGCTCCTTAGGCAAGTTTTGCAGCTTTTAGTAAGTCCTGTGTTGCTGTGGCAACAGAACCACTAATACCTGGACTAGCTGGTTTAGGGGGAGTTTGAGTATGTGTGCATTATGCTGTAGCCACAGCAACTAGGTACTCCTTTAGAGCTCTGCAGAACAGATGCCCTGGCTTTGACTTCCTCTCCCTAAGGACTGTGGCCAGTTTCAAACAGCAGCAGGGCTGGGAGACTGGAAAGACAATTTAGACCTAACTACAAGGTCCAGTCCCATACATATGCCTGATTACTGCCAAACCATTAGTGAATGTAACAGAATTGTTAATCCCTGGACAAAGATGAAAACCATTGACTGAGGAGAGATCTCTCTTGCCACTGGCCTTGCTGCTTTCACATCCCACGTACCTCCCATGCCAACCAGGACAGCTGTTATGAAGTCCATGCCTCTGTGACCCCTCAGGAGCTCCCCTGTTAGCTGGGCTATGCAGCCCTGAGCAGGCTCATCTCCTTCCCACTCCTCTGACAAATGAACTCGTGGAGAGCTGTGGCTGCCAGCAAGCCCTTTACCTGGCAGGGAATGGGAGAGGACTTTCTCTCTCCAGGGAGGTCAGACTGAAACCTCTTACCCACACCTACCCCACTACAGAGCTAGAAGTCTCCTTTGCTATTCCAATGACATCATTGTCCTCTTATCCCAGTTGGGATGACATCAGTTTGAGTCCTTGCCAGATTGCAAGGTTTGCAAAATGTATCTCCAACAGGGTGCTTTCAGCATCATTTCAGATATAAAAGATAAGAAGCATGAGGCTGGAGCAGAGATGGAGTTTAAGGTCATGGATGAAAGAAATACACTAACAGTTTGTCTGTGCCAACTGTGGCTCTCAGGAAACCCATTTCTGTTCAGTCTTTCCCCACTGAAACATCCCAAGCATTTGAAATTACTGATTTTCAGGCTACTGGCCTGCAGCTACTTCTGGGGTAGGACATCATATCCATACAGTATGTGTGTTGTGTTGTATAACAATGGGTTGGGTAAGAAACAGATTGTTCAGAGGGGAACTTCTGTTCACACACAAAAAAAAAGGCAAGGGCTCTTCATCTGTGGATTACACACAGAGCAGATAAACCTTAATTAAGGAAGCTGCTCAAAAATAACCTGTACACAGTGAAGCTCCTGGAAAGCAATTTATATTCCTTGGAAAGCTAAAGGGGTGAGTCAGCCCTGCCAGGAAGTGTTCAAAAGCATCTCAGTGGCAAACAAGAAATCTGTCTGTCTTATCTATCTGCCATGTGTGTATGACATCTTGGTTGTAGTATTGTGGCTGGAGTAAAGTGACTGTTATTACTAGTGTTTGTAGAGAAGCTAGAGCTCCCAGCCAGCAATCAGGTCTGCTAAGGACAGGTTTCATGTACTAGTATTCCATCACACACCTTCTTCATTCACACATTTATGTGTAAAGCAAACTCATACTAATGCTTAAAATGGACATATTCATGGTATTTTAAACGTGTGTGCTATGTGTTGTCATTGTACACACAGCTCATGTCCTCTGCTGTCTTTTAGTGGGAAATAAATCACAGATCATTCAATGGCAGGAGGACTTGAGATCACTGAGGCTGGTGGATACATACCTATGTGGATGTATAAAAGGGGACACATAGGCAAGCATGTCCATTTTTTTTATTCAGAGCATAGCCACTGAAGCCAGTGTGCAAATCTTTGCCTTTCTGAAACACACTGTTAAGCTTTTATGTCTCTATCTACACATCCTTCCAGTCCTCTCACCACCTCCATCTGCTTGTCTGCCACACCTCCAGGTTTCTAGGACATCCCTTCCCAGGAAGACTGTTCCTGTAAGTGAGACTTTCTTTGTTGTCACACAGCTGAGAGCAGGAGATAAGAAATTAATGTTTAAGACACAGACAGGGCAGAGTTTAGTTCTTTGGTACCAGCAGTGTGGAAAGGGGATGGAGCCAAGACCTCAAGAAGATTTCTAATCTCTGGCCACCTTTCCATCTTCCATGTCCAAACTCACAGCTTACAGAGGGGACAAAATATGGCAAAGAATGAAGGAAGTGTTGCTAAAACCTCCAGGCTCTTCTAAATGTCTTACATGCTGGTACATTAAGAAAGGAGAAATGGAGGAACAAGATGTTCTCAAGATGTTACATGAGCTTGCAGCCACACATAAGCAAAGAGCAAGAAAGGAGTGGACTGGTTGTTTATCAACAGCCCACTTCAGAACTCAAGGAAAATATGATACCTTATTATTAAGAAAAAACCCAAACCCATGTTTTCCATGCACAGATACAGAGACCCCAAGTGATTTTTTTCTCATGATGCCTGCACTAAGGTATGTGTGGAACTCTTCCCTCCAGTTAGCTAAGGGAGGTAGTGCTGAACCAACTGTGGTACCTGTGGGCTTAAGATGCATCTCAGCCTGTGCTCTAAGCTCAGCTACAGCTCAGTGCATGGTCCTACTGATGTCATTCAAGGCCACTTAGGCCCAGACTCGAAGAAATTTAGGCACCTGACTCCCATTGACTTCACAGGATTGAGTCACCTCAATGCTTTCGTGGGCCTGGCTCCACAGAACCTGAGTTGTACCAGAGCTGGCATTTAAGGAGCAGAATGGATGAAAAAAAAAAGACCAGCTGCCTCCCTAGAAGGAGTGAAGCATGGACACAAGAGAGAGAAAAGCCTTTCACGCCTTGTGAAGTGAGGAAGCAATTTAGCACAGAGAACAGCTTTTTGTGACCCAGTTAAATGGTGTGAAGACACCTGGCTAGAGGATGGCGCCTCTCAGCACAACCTGTCTGCAAGGAGAGGAGACAAAGAGAGTTCCTTTTTCTCCCAGGATGACTATGGTGATGGTGGGTAAAACACCCTTGAGAGAGGAAAGGTTAATTCATCTCTCTGAAGGCTTATGCAGGATGGTTCCCCAGGGTGTAACTAGCAGGGTTTCAGCTCTCCAGTTTCAAATCCTCTAACAATGAGGCGTTTCCATCTAGTCCTCTGTAAGGAATAGGAAATTTCCCCTCTGTTTTATGGTGCCTGGATTGGAATAAGCTACTGATGGCCAGGCAGGCTATTCACTTGTGTACAGTGACTGGGAAGAGACAGAAGATAATCTAAGCTAGACCTATTTAGATATTTTCAGTGTGCCTTCTCAATAAATCTGTGTGGGCTGTGTTAAAGGCCTTGGGTGTTTGGCACAATCATCATCTATGCTCTTCCTTCAGGCTGGAACCTGGCACGTACTGTGCCATCAGTTGTGCACAGCTTTTTGGAGATAAGTACTTGTGTGGCTCCAGAAGGAGCCAGCCAGCAGGAGTTCAAGGAACCTCAGCCTCCAAGGTATCCAAGGTACCCTGCATGAAGCAGGAAGGGATCCAAGCTGACCATGCATGTCCACTCCCAAAATAGGCCACACTGAAGAAATTCAGCAAAAGGGCAAGGTGAAAAAATTTGCCTGAACTATGATCCATTCAATTTTCCTGCTGCAGATGGACTTAGCCAGCAACACAAGCTTGGATATCACTGGACTAAAGAGAAAATTTATCCAGGCTCAGACTCTGTGGTTTGTGTAGTCCTGTTTGGGATAGCTTGGGCAAGGATGGGCCCTGAATCCCATGGCCTGCTGACCATGAGCAGGTAATGACACTTTGACCTATCAATCTCTCTGCCTTCTCACATTTTCTCTTTCACTCTGTTTTTTTTTTCTTGCTTGCTTAGTTTTGGACTCAAAACAATTTTCAGGGAGTTGTTACTAATCTCTTGTGGCTCCGAGTGCCTATCCCCATGAGGGCTGGACACATTTACTTCTGCTCTAGCTGCAGCCAAGGGCCAGAGGCTAATTGATGGCTTAGACTTGCTTCCCTGAAATCTGGTGCAGGCAGCTGCTGAGCCTCCCCAGAGTCCAGGGTTATGCAAGGTCTCCAGAGTCATTTCCACAAGAAGCAGCAGCTTGTGTCTTGCAGCTCCTACCTCATTTCCTCCATGGGAACACAGGGCTGCCCTCAGCTCTGGTGATGGGAAGTATGCCCACTCCTCCCCAGCCTGAGTAAACTGCAGGCAGGGATACTACAAGCCCTTCCACTGATGGTCTCTGAGGACACCTTGACCTTTCCTGGCTGCATGTAGAAATTGTGAGGAATTTCATGCTGGGACCATCAATCCATGGACAACTAGACTGAGGTTCTGTCCCTAGCTCAGCACCTGCTTGTGCTCCTTGCTGGCTTCTCCAGGGGTATTGCAGCCAGCAGAATGCAATAAAGGTCTCAAGCCTCAGGTCTATCCAGTCTCTGAGCTTTCTTTTTAACTTTCCTGTTAACACTGAGTCTCCTCTGGTTGGCAGTGACTGCCAACACCATGAAATCTCTCAACTTAGTGATGAGAGAGAGCTTAGCATCAAGTAGCTCCCTCCCTGCTTGATGGTAAGCTCAGGGCTGTATTTGTTCTATTATCATGGGTGAGGTCACTGGAAATGGGGGTAGTTATCTTCTGAGAAAGCACATGGAAGTTAATTTAAGTCAAACAAACATCCCCAGTAATTAGGGAAAGCAAAGCACAGGCCAATTCCCAGTGGCTTGAGATGGTGATTAGAGGGTGGGCTCCACTGTTGCAGCAGTGACCTTTCCCCCAGCACAGCCCCAGGCTTTGCCACTGCAGGGGTGGGCAGAGAAGGGGAGGTTTGGGGCTGAAACCCAGGGTAGGTAGAAAGGGCATTGCAAGAAGCTGATCTGGCAAGGCAGAAGGCTAGGGGAGGGAGAAGACAGAGCTCAAGGAAGAGAAAGAAGGAAAGAGGGTAGATGAGAGGGAAGAAGAAAGGAACCAAATGGAGAGGAGAAAAGGAAGGGCAGGGACCTGTCCAAAACCCTGCTCAAAGCCAAGACACTGAATGGAAGAGAGGCAAACAATTAAGAGGCACCACGACAGAGCTGTGATGCAGAGGAAGGGAGAGGGCAAGGGAGAGAGAGAGAAAATCACTGATCCACATCCAAAGGGTACGACAGCAGGAAACACCAAGGAAAACCAGGCAGCTAAACAGCCAGGCAGGGTCTCCTGCAGCAGACCTGCAGGACTGACTGTGCCACAGCTGAAGGAGGTGTTGGCAGTGCTCTCTCTGGCCCACGCCACGTTGCTGCACAACCCTGGCTGTCACTTCCATGAGCACTGGGCTAGCAGTGGTCCCGAGGAGCCTGTAGCAGCCTCTCCACGGAGCCCTGCTGGGGAGCCAGCCCTGTCAGTAAGCAGGATGGTTTGGATGTGGGTGAGTTAACCTGTGACAGCTCTGGGCTGAGCCTTTCCTCATCCTCAGAGGAGGGGGAAGCAAGATGGAGCAGCTTCTCCAAGGCAGCAGGGAGAGCTGAGAGAGGAAATCCAGGTGGGGACCGAACGTTGCTCAGTCTTTTGCTTGTAGCTTTGTCACCCTACTTGTAAAGGGTGATGCTTTTTCTGCCCTTAAACCTTAGGTGTTGCTGTGGTGCTGCAGGGCAGGAAAGGTGCTCTCATGACTGTCCTGCTCAATTATCACAGACCATCCCATCAGCCATGCTCATGTCAGTTAAGGCTTCAATGAGGAAAATCCTTTGGCTGTGCACCAGCCTCCTCTGTCCTCCCACACTGCTCTCCAATGCACTTCTGCTCCAGAGAGCATCTGGAATGGGATATTTCTACAGCACCCATCACCCACCACTGCCTTACACCTAGCACCTGCCCAAAGAAGAAAAGGTCCCTCTCCTCCTGAACTCCTGCAGCTGCTCCCTGTGCCCTCTTGGACTCCACGGGGGACAGGGGTGTGTATCCCACCTGAAACGACACAGTGACCTGGAGAAGGTACCAACCAGGACTCTTGATCAAGATCTGGCAAGGACAATAAAGTCAATACTGCCTTTATTACTGTTTGTTATCCTCCTGATCAGAGCTTTGTCTTTTGTTTCCTGATATCTCCTGAAAGAGAGCCTAACCCCCAGCCCCACCTTCAGCCAGCAGCTTCCACAGTCCCCAAGGAACAGAGCACAATCTTTCAGCTCACCAGAGCTGCCCCCAGCAAACCCCAAATAACCAGAGCTGCAGGTCTACGTCATGTGATAAACTGGCTCTTAAACAGCTCCAAGATAGCCTCTCTCATGACCTCTTCAGCTTTTGTTCCAGCTTCACACTGCAGAGCTGAGGTGTGTATGTGAGGAAGTCTCATTTTCCCACAGAGCAGGAATCCATCTCCAAGTCTTCTCCCCACTGGCAAAGACTCCACCTCTGCATGGGGGCAGCTGGCTTTTGGTTAGCTTCTGGTTCTGGTGGGCTCAGCAGGTCTCAGTGGCCCCTCCTCAGCAAGCAGGGCTGGCTTGGCTGGCTCTGCTTCTTGCTCTGTGGGCTAACAGCAGCCCCAGCTCCACCAGGACAGGGTGCCAGCCCTGCTCTTAATGGCAGCTCAGCTCAGGGATTTGTGTTGTGGATCTTCACACCCATCTGGATTTGACTGACCCAGAGATTGCCCTCGTGTGTTCACATGTACTTTTTCTTCTGGCTTGCCCTGGACATCCTCACCATCCACCTTTACTTCAGTGGTATCATTGGTGCTGATGTTTGCTCCACAGATCTCACCTCAAGCAAGGGGTGAGACATTGGCCCCTCTTATGGGTCTGAATTCTTCACAGCAACAGCATGTTGTGGATGCCAGAGACCTCATAGGGAAATCATGCTCCACAGATCTCACCTCAAGCAAGGGGTGAGACATTGGCCCCTCTTATGGGTCTGAATTCTTCCAGCAACAGCACGTCGTGGATGCCAGAGACCTCATAGAAAACCTCATGGGAAATCACTCCTGCCCTACAATTTTTCCTTTTCCCTTTATGTGTTTGAAGTACAAGCAGAGAAAGAAGGAGAGAAATCCTGTATCTGCTCCCTCCCTGGTCACTAGTTCAGATGAGAACAGAGTTAAACCTGTTCTTATATCATAGGACACAGGTCACTGGTCCCACTATGAGCTCTTGGATGCTGCTGACTTACAGCAAAGTGTGAGAAGACCTACACCACCTCTCTCCATTCCACCCATCCTGAAGTTTGTACAGCTTATTAACAAACAGTTACACCGAGATCTTCTTGGAAGTTCAATGCCAAACACAGTGTCAGATGGTGAAAGTGGAGTGTAAACTCATTGATTTCAAGGGTGTTTTCACTTGGGATAATTTTTACAAGACCTCTGTGGTCTGCTCCAAACAACTTGTGAGAGGAGATGCTGTGTTTCAGAAGGACTCTGAGCCTAATTGAATTGGTACTTGCAGTGTTGTGAGTCTGAAGTGAGTGGTGTTGTAGCAAGGTAAAGCACTGTGCAATATTTAAGCCGTGCTCATATCTATTCCCTCCTGCCACTGCAGGATGAGAACATCCTGGAAGGAGGAATAATCACTTATTCTGGAGACTGGCACTGAGCTATGGGAAATGCACATGTGGCTTTGAGCCATTTCAGTTCTTACTTTGCTCCTCTGCTCTGTACAGCCCTATTGAAAAGGGGGAAGGGGGAGCCAAGCTTGCAGTGCATGGTGCAATAGACCTTTTGTGGACACTTAAATCGGGGCTATAAAGACCTCCAGCTAAAAGGAACATGTTGAATAGCTGTGCTAGGGGAAAAAAAATAAGCCACAAGTGTTTGGATTCACCACTTGCAAGGGCTAGTATAGCACAGCCACGTTTAAGCAGTCCCACAGAGCTTCTCCTAAGGTTCCTGCTGTAGAACTGTTCTTTTTTTCCATTTTTTCACTCCCTGGGCTTCCCATCTTTAAGCTGGTATTTAAAAAGGGCTTCAATAAACTTTAAACACCTCTGTTCTAAAGTCTGCTGGCTTTTTTCCATTCCTCAGCCAGGAAGCATGGCAGTAGCCCCAAAGTACTGCACATCATGAGGTGACTTCCCCAGGCACACAGTTCAGATCTCTGTATCTGGTGTCTCCATAGCACCGTCACACCATCCAGGCACCCCCAGAGGGCTTTACTCAGTGGCCTCCCTGGCAGAGAATTCAAGGGAAAAGGGACCACTGGTGAGGAGAAGGGGGTGGCTGGGCAGGAAGGGTGCCCAAAGCTCCTTCCACATACAGATACAGAAAAAGAGTTTTCATTCCGAGACGGACGGGTGAGTTTCTGCAAGAGGAACCTTCTTCCCCGAGGACCCCGTGCAAAGCCAGACAGAGAGCTCTGGCAACCACTCACAGAGGATCTAACCCCCCAAAATGTGCAGTGTTTCCTCTTCTGCTAGCAAGGGCCAGGGCACACTGCACAGCTTTGTCACACTGAAGAGCACACACTGAGGAATCCCCAGGGTCCCCGAAGCCCTCCCTGTGCCCTGCAGCAGGGCTGGTTTGCCTCATCTTTAACCCAGGGCTGGTTTGTCTCATCTTTAACCCACGCTGCAGGAGCAGGTTTTTTTACCAGTCTTTGGACTTTTCCCCTAAAGATGATTCTCTGGGTTTCTCTGGCAGTTTATTCCTCTGGTGAATTAGAGTCCCTCCCAAAGTTTCAGCCAGCCCCCTGTGCCTTGTCCATGTTGAGAATGGCTCGTTTCTGCTTTCTCAGAAACACTCCTTCATAGCTCAACAGCTCTCACTTTTCATACCACCCTTCTTTGCCAGATCTTTCTTCCTAGCACTCTTCAACCCTACTCAGAGATCTTACTTTGGTTATTGAATTCACATTTCTTCTACTGAGAAATTACTAAGATGTCTCCCCAGCTTTAATGAATAATGAAACACTACGCTCACAAAAATAATAATTAGTGAGATAGCTAAAAATAAATCAGCGTGTGGATCAGAGTCCCAGAAGCAGTAGGAAAAGCTGCAGCCATGCACATAGACAGTGCTGAAAATAGCTAAGCACTTAGGGAAAAAAAAAGAAGAAAAAGAAAGCTAAGGGGAACTTATGAATGGTGGTGTCCTATAGATAGACAGCAATCCACGCAGATTCTTACAGACAGTCCCAAGTCTGACTGCTCCATCTCCTGTCAGCCTCCCCCAAAGTCTATTCAGCACATTTTGGAGTTTTCTGAGGATGTCAAGAAGCTGAGTGGCTGGAGCAAGGACAAGGAAGATGGAGTAGAAGGATGTCAAACACTTTTCAGAGGTTCTGTAAGAGTTCTCATCCAGGGTCCTATTCTGCTAAAGGTCAGCTTCCAGATGAAGAGCTGCCCACTGTGAAAAACAGCCAAATGCTGTAAATGAGGATTTATGATGATGACAACCATGATTATTCTACATCCTTGGGATAGATCTCCCTCGTGGTGCCAGGAGAGGAAGCAATCAAACAAGCAACAGGAGGGAAGACAATGGCAGTGTGCTGAACACCAGAAATGGCACAGACAGGACCCTGGTTTACAGGGGGAAAACCATTCAGATGCTATAGGAACCAGCTTACTTTCTCCTATCACCACCTAAAATATAGAGCCAGAAAATATATATTCTGGGTAGAAAGACACAATTCCTGCTTCTTCAGGAAGTCACTGGACAAAGCTGGTTCTTGCCAGTCCAATTTATTGACCCATTAACAATAACAATACCAAGTCCTTTATAAGACTCATCATTGGAGTTAAGAAAACTGTAAGTCTGCTCAAATGAAACCAAGATATGGAATGCAAATATCTGCATTATGTGGCCAGGTTGTGTCATTTTTTGTATTTCTCAGACGAACCTGGTCCCTCAGCTGTGAAAACAGACACAAATCATGGAAATTCCATTAGAATGAATGATTACTTAGCTACAATTTTAGCCCAGGACTGTGGCTTTTTTTTTTATTCCTTTTTTTGGCAACTCCTCCCCAGTCAGAGAGAGGAAATAATTTTGTATAACTATCACAAACACACAGACACATATATATAAACATAGTGGAGTGAGTAATTTGCAAGAAATCCACTGTCTAGTCAGTCTGCACAACCAATTCACTCCATCATGGTGAAATGGAATCCGAAATGAAGCCTAGATAGAGGAAATAATTTTGTATAACTATCACAAACACACAGACACATATATATAAACATAGTGGAGTGAGTAGTTTGCAAGAAATCAACTGTCTATAGTCACTCCATCATGGTGAAATGGAATCCAAAATGAAGTCTAGATAGAGAATATTTTCAAACAGATTCAATTCAGCAAGAGTCATCTGATGTGGGAGAACGAGTTACAAATGCACAAACTCTTTCTGTACTCTTTCAAACCACTCTCTAACTCCAGGTTTTGGGATCCCCTAGTAAGATCTGAGAGTGCTCAGTGCAGAACGGGAGCACCTCTTGGGGCTTTCAAGTGACTAACATTTTGATCTCAGTGCCAAGCAGAGGAAAAAGGTTCCCACCTGTATTTTGCTTTGGTTGCAGAAGGAATTCTTTGGAAGGCTGAAAAAAATACAACACGTGCCCCCACAGTGCCTGCTTTCCAGATTGTACAAATATTCATGAATTAGGAACATGTTTGTATACACTCCTGTGTTTATAGCTCTAGTGAGTCAACATAAACTTGCTTGGAAGAACAAATGGTGGGAGATTGACAAACTTGCCTTAATCCTACTCAAACCAGTGCAAATTAGACACCAATGATCTTTTAAAATCCTGCTAGGCTCCTGCCTGTATAAATGTTATTTGTTGGGACAGTTCTGTAAATTCCCTGATACCACCCTGCCACTGTTTGGAACACGTCTGCTGAAAGATTGCAAAGTAAACCAAAATTGCTTAAAGAAGAGGAGCTTAAAGTGTTCGTAGGAAATCTGGATATTCAAAGCTTAGGAAACTCAGGGGTATAAAGGGATTACACACTGAAATCTTGGTCCTGGCTTTTGCAGTTGGAAGGTAGAAAGTTAAGATGTAGATGCAGAGGTTTGGCAAACACAGCAGAGGATCTCAGGGCTAGGGCAGTCCACAGACAGCTGTCCTCCAGCACTATCCCACCTCTCCTGCTCAATTCCTTGTTATCCTGGCCCAACTTTCCACAGAGTGATTCCTAGTGGCACAATCTGCATCCCTGAGCAGCTGGCTTCAGGCACCTTGAGTCTGATTTGGAGCAGTGCTGAGCACTGAGAGCTGATGGTAACGGGAGATGTTTTCAGAGATGTGCAATTGAAAATAAAAACTACTAATAAAAGTCAGGACCTCTGTTTCTCAAATTCAGCACATAAAATTGTGCTGACCAAACTCTCTCTGTGCCACAGTTGTCCATCTCCAGAAGCAGAGTTAAAATACTCAGTCATCTCACAGGGGTGTTGCAGAGATTCACTAAGTAATGTCAGGAATGTGCTCAGAATCACAAGGCAGCCCCAGAGAAAATGAATATTTCTGATTTCAGAGCAGAGTTGGAACAGCATTTATTGAGCAAAACTGTGGGGTCACATGTGGACTTATTATAGGGGAACTAAATATTGAATAACTGCTCATTAAGTGAGCACTGTCCATTCTGT
>NW_008623509.1:0-14670 GCF_000691845.1 Merops nubicus | reverse complement strand
CAGGAATCCCTAGGAAGAAACACAAGATGTGCTTCTCTTAGAAATGTAGTGAAACACATTTACAAGAGGAGACCACTCTGAGGTTGCACAGGCAACCTAATTTCCAATATTGGCCAAATTTTTAACACTTGACTTAGCAGCCTTAATAACTTTCTTCTGACATAGTTTTTCTGTGGTCCTCTTCACACAAACACTAGCTCATGGGGCAGCTGAGGCCTAAACCTATTTCCACTCCTAGCAATGTGGGGGCAATGTGACTTTTACCCAAATTTCACTTTCCAAACTGCCACTAACCAAATGATGGGAGCTCAAAGCTCTTGTCCTCATGAGTACCTTAAAATAATAAACCCTCCAATGTCCAAGAGGTGTCCAACTCCCATCCAGTCCCTCAGGTGAGGGATTTTTCAACAAGCAGCTTCCAGGCAGAAAGCAGCAATGGCCTCTGGGGTCCCAGCACCCAGTGTGTGATGGGGTGAAGCTGGGTGCCCAGCAGTGTCCCAGACCATGGAGGGAGCTGGTGGCCCCAAAACCCCCTGACAGCTTCCTCCCCACATGGAGATACTGAAGAAAACTACTCCTAACACCAGCAGGGTGCTGTCAGTAACATGAATTATCTCCATTGTGTCTTCAATCGCTCAGTATCTGCCCGTGGCTTAAAAGCCACAAGTTGGCCATCCCTGAATTAGGTGAGGCAGGATTATCAGTGGAAAATGAAATGTTTTTCTTAGCAAAAAACCCAAAGAAATTACTAGAAAGTAAGTCTTATCTGGCAATTTAACGAGCGTGCAATTACCGCATCAGGGAAAAGCCCCCTAAAGATTTAATCATTTAATATGTACAAAAAGCTCCTGAACAGAGAATTACTTTGTTCCAAGGACTGGTTATGCCCTTGTCTAGTTTTCAGCGACTCCACGGCTACCCTGCAGCCTCAGAGCTGGAACAGCAGGGGTGCTGCAGGGCAGGAGCAGGGGGTGTCGATGACAGCGCAGCAAAGGACCGACAGAAACCCTGCTCAGCGTTCTCCTCTGCTCTGTGGTGCCACTTCACTGCCACTGGCAGCACGCTGACCTCCTGTTCACACCACAGGACTTGAAACTTGCATTTTTTTTTTAACCACACTGCCCATCTCCAATTCTGATTAGCTTCTCCAGGCGTTTCTGCACAGCTCAGAGTTTCCCAGCAGCAGAATCGCTCTGTCTGGTTCCCCTCAGTGCTCAGCACACCCCATCATCTGCTCTGCCTGACAGCAGGAGAAGCTTAAAGGCAGGTACCCAAGAGAGAAGGTGAAAAATTACAGGTTTGGGCTATCAGCATCGATGATACCATACCGTGTTGAAGCTGAGGTGCAATGAATCACAGGTGGAAAATGGAACTGAGTGGGGTGAGCTGGGAGGAGGCAGAGCAACCAGGAGCACATATTGCTCTCTGAACCACAGAAGAGAAAGAGAAGAAAGCCCTGCCACTTTCTGCACTTTGGCTGACCTGAGCTTGGGAAGGTCCCTTCCATGCTGGAGTGGGTGCTTACCACTTGTACTATTATCTGCTGTGGTCAGTGCTGCTTTCTATGGGGACAAGAAGCCAGTGGAGCCATATGATTGTAGATGCTTTCAACAAAATTATCTCCTGAGCTAGTCTGGTGCTTTTTCTACCTCCCCCAGAGCCTCTCCACTTCCATTCTTAACTGGCAGAGGGACAACGTCCTTCCTCCAGACCTGCCAATGGGCCCTTTTATTTTGGCCACTTCATATCACCTCCTTGAGGTATCTGTCTCAATCACTGTGCCTTGACACCAGCTCTGCCATCACTCCTGTCAGCCAGAGGTTTAACTCCAGAGGGGCAGGAGGAGAGTGTCTTAGCTGCTGTGGAGGGCAATCTCAGCAGAAGGTCCTCAAAATAGAACCTGATAAGGTTTCCAGCCATAGCCAGCGATTAGATTTGGTGGGTTCAGAGTGTCATACCATGCTGGCATGTCCCAGGACAACAGACACAGGCAGAACTCTTCCACCATGCTTACAGAGTGCTGATGAATTGCTTTTTTCCTAAGGCTTCTGGATTTCTGTACTGAGATTTCTGTATTTTCACTCCAGTCTCTGCTAAGAAAAACTCTCCCTTGAGCATGTTAGGCTGGTTTGTGCCCCCCTGGGAGAAGTAAGCTTTATTCTGGAGATAATTCATGGGCACAGAGGACTAGGAGGCAATACAGTTCACCAGCAGCCACCATATCTACCAACAGTGGGAGAAATTCTCACCCAAGGTTCTTGCCTCTCCTTGGGCTGCGTGCTAAGCCCAGTTTGAAGGCTCTGACCTCTTCCTTAAGCCCATCCTGGTCTGGAGCTTACACCCCAGACAGACTGCCTCTCCTGGTGCAAGCACAACCTCCCCACCTGAAGCTTCTCCAGGGCAAAACCTAGAGCCTGAACTTCATGAGAACGGCACTGTTGGGACACAGGACTTGCAATGTCATAGATCTGCTTGTCTCCTCAACTCTCCAGCTCAGCCCTTCCTCAGGAGATCCTCCCATGGAGCCCTGTGGGTAGATACAGGTACGTGCCCCACTCCCACAGACATACACATAAAGCAAACAAATGATTTGTACTACACAAGCTATTTCTTCCAAGTGAGGGGAGAGGAGGGGGAGAGGACAGAAATAAACCCATATTTTTTCTGTAATTTCTATGTTAATTCATGCAAAGCATGTGAAGACTAGTTTAAAAGTGAATGGTTGTATATCAAGAAAAGAGACATTATGACTTCAGCAGGTAATTCCACTTTCTTCCATGTCTCAATTTCCTCACAAAGGGAGTAATAACAAGAGTGTTCCAGGCTTGACTTGCTAAGGATCTAAGATAACATCTTCCAACATCAATGAAAAAATATAGTACTAGTTTCAGTAATAACATTTTTGGTCCATTTTTGCCCAATTATTTTGCAACCTATCGTTCACAGGCGCAAGTACAAAGTAGCCTGAGTCATATATTAAATAAAAAGCATCTTTCCAGGCACGTGGTAAAGGCTGAAGCAGAAAATGTAAAATGGAGACTACCTCTGAAACCCCACTTGGACTCCCTGCTTCATATGCTGTATAATATTCTTTATCATATCTCTTTTTTCTTGCAGGTCTCCCTCACCCCCAGCTACTACAAAAGATAGACAGAGCTCACCGAGTGGGTGGTGATTCAGTATTTCCCTCTTATCCTAATTTTAGGCAAAGTGCCTTATTTGCCACACATCATTCAAATCCATCACTGAAGGCAGAATACTAATTTCCTCATGGTCTTTTTCTGTGGTGCTATTTGGCCATAATATCTCAGTGCTTCAGAAACCTTAATGGATGTTCTTCCAGGGAGGTAGGTGGGGCTGTTATCTCTGTCTTACAGACAGTGAAATTGGACACAAAGAGGCTAAGGTTAAAATTGCCAGAGTCTCCACTCATTTTGGGTCCCCAATTTGCAATGCCTTGGATTAGCATTTCCTCAGCTCTGTGCCTGTTGAGAGCAGGACTCCACACAATACTGGCTCTGCACTTCCACAAGTCAGACCCCAGGTGCCTCGTACTGAGAAGCCAGAAAATGAGAACAACGCAGCAATTAGTAGCCATCCATGAAAACCTCATTTATATCGTTTTTTTCATACCACATAGGAACTCAGGGCAAAAGCCAGGAAAAAGCCTAATTCTTCAGGGCAGTGTTCAATTGCCACAACATAAGACCATTCCTTTGTCTTTGAACAGCCCCCCTGCCAAATTCAATACATAACCTTCATTTCTGGCAGTAAATGAAACAGGAGACCTATAGAAAACACCTTAGTTTATGGAAAAACTCATTCAATCCCTAAGTATATTCTGTGCACTGAATGGAAGAGGAATCCTATTGAAAAATAAACGAAACAAAACAGGATTTGATCTTATAATTAAGGACCACATCATTATGTCTGTATGTGAGAGAAGACAAATGAAAGACTGATAGGCAACCCTTGTAATTAATTCTCTATATTCTAAGTGTCTCACTTTGAAAACTCAACGTATGCTCAACAAAAGTGTTTAATGTTTTATTTAAAAAATGTAAACTAAAAAGGAAGAAAATAGGAAATTTCAGCATTTGAAAGGATCATGGGATTCTCCTTCCTCATAAAGGTGCAACTGTAGCTTACTAAATGGTTCCAAAGCTCTTTACACTTTCAAAGCTTTATTCCTCTAATCTCAACAGCTACAGCCAAATAACAAATTATAAAAAGCCACAGTGCCTATCAGAAGAAGACCCCTACCAGGAAAATTCTTATCCAAACAAGGAAAGCTCAGCAAAATTTGCTGTAGTTGAAAAGATTGTCTTTGACTACTACAATTTATCTCATACCCCAAAAGCTGGGTAATCCTAACTGCAGGCAGGGTGTCTGGTTCCCCCTCTTTTGTTGTGGAAAGGCTTTGGGATAACCAAAGGAAGGATATCTCCTTGAGGGTTGTATGGACTCAGCACGTGATAATGGAAGACACCACAGGTCAGCTTTAGTCCTTCCATATTCTCATGCAGCAGTAGCTCTTCTGCTGCATAAGAATATATCCAGTGAAGGTGAATATTATATCTCAGCATGTTTTATTCAGCGTTGCCAGCAACCACTGGGACACATCCTGATGGGAGCAGAGGAGATGAAGCACTGAAGGGGAGTGCTAGCAGGGGTACAGCACTCCAGTGGGGAATTTCTGAGTGATTGCCATATCAGTGCTTTGAGACCACTCATGGCAGGCAGGCAGAAGCAGCCACCAAGTGATAAATCCCTTGTCATAATTATCTCCTGAGGATGATGAAAATTGTGGATTTCCAGCAGATGTCCATGTTCAGAAGACAGATGCTGGACCTAAGTCTAGGAAGAAGGTGAGATGCCTTGCAGAAATCATCATCTTAAGTCCACTAGAAAATGTGGGGAGAACAAGGCACCTCAGTATCACAGTACACCAAATGGATTCCTTCTGAACGTGCCTACAGCAAATGCTGAAGACAGAGTGACATCTAAACTCAATTTAGGCAGGTATCTTGCTCTGGTTATCAGGGAGGCATCTTCTGGTTTGGATTCCAAGCCCTGAACCCCTGCCCAGAAAGAGACAACTACTGTAGCTCCTCTCTGGCAGCATGTAGTAGACAAGTATTTACCTAGGATCTCAGCAGAGGGAATAGCTTCCCTAAATTATGAGGGATCTTGATTCAACTCTCCACTGTACCTGAAAAAAGGACTCAAGTCTTTCCTTCCTCCTACAGAAGACTATTTAGAGTAAGCTGCTTCTAGCTTTTCCTGCTCAAGCTCTTTGGCTTTTTTTTTTTCATGGAAGAATTAAATAAGCATGAAGCCAGAGACAGGAAGAGCACAGAAGTAAATATAGCTTCATGGCCTACTGGGTAAGCACTCTTCTGCAAGAAGATAGATTGGGTCCAGCTTGTGCTTCAGTGACTATTTGATACTGATCATACACAATAGTGTTGAGAGAGCACAAGAGACCATTTAATCCATGCTCTGGTCCAGAAGTATCTCCTACAGCCCTTCAGTGATTAGAGCTGCCATAGTTTTCTCAGAAAACCTATTTCAGTGCATCACAATCGTTTTGGACTCTTCCAAAGGTCTAGCCTGAATCACTCCGACAGCCCATTAAAGACCATTACTTCTTGGTTTATCTATTCCAGACAGGAAGGTCAGATTATTGCTATTTCCTTGTACTTGCCAGACCAGCATCCTGACCCCACTCAGCTTTATTCCTTTGAGGTTAAATAACCTTAATTATTTCAGCCTTTCCTCAAAAAATGTTATTTCTCTTGACCTCCAGCAGTTCTCAGTATCCCAGTCTGCACTCTCTCCCTAGACCAGACTTTCTTAGAGTGCAGCACAAGACTAAGGCATGATGCCTTAGCTGAGACTCACACGTGCTTACCAGAGCTGAAGGTTTATCAGAGGTCTTGCAGCCTGTACTCCCATCTGCACACCCTGGTGAGATAATGTTCTCCTTTTAGGCAGCAGAACGACGTTCTAGATTAACATGGAATTTGTGCTTCTCTAGAGACCCTGTCTGCCCTCCTGAAGGATAACTAGCTGTCTGCTGGCTCCCACAGAGGGCTGGATGTAAATTATTTATCCTTCCCAGGGAGAGCACTTTACATTCACCCTCATGCTGTTTAAACCAGGTCCTTGGTTTGACAAGCTTGTCTTCAGTTTCAGTGATTTCCACCAGCCTGTCCCTGGTTCATGCCATCTGCAGATTTAAAAAAAACCTTCCTCTAGACAGTTATCCAGGCTGAAATGAAAATAAAAAGTACAATGTATTTAATAAAAACAAAAAGCACTAACAGGCCACAGCTCAAGCTTCTGGCAACCCACTCAACAGAGTCTCCTGTTTTGACAGGAGATGGGTGAGAACTGCTGATGGAGTAGGATTGTCTACAGCAGGTCTTCCTTTGGACCACGTTTCTTTGCTTCACTTATGATAAAAGCCTGTGAGATAATGTCAAAATCCTTACAAATGACAAGGTATGACAACTACTTCCCCTGTATCCACAAGGCTTGTTACAGAAGAAAGCTAAATTAGTTTGACATGATCTGTTCTTGACAGATCTGTGCTGGCTCCTAATAATCTTCTTTATTTGATTATTTCCACCATTTTTTTTTCCACAGGAATGAAGTTAAACTGAGTAGCCTGTAATTTCTTATCTTCTCCTTCTTCTTTATCAGCCTTCTGACACCTCAACCAGCCCTCATGGGTCTTCAAAGCTCCTGGATAAAGACTGCTTCCATCAGCTTTGTAAATAAGCCAGGATGATTTGAAACAACCCTCTCACACCAGTACATCCTGATTTGTTCTGCCCTTTTCCTAGATCCTGATCTTCATCCTCTGTGGCTCCTATTAATTGTTTCAGCCAGCAACTCTCCACGTTATTGGAGACACACAAAACAGGCATAAAATTGCCTTATTGACAATGTATGACAAAGTTTTAACCAAAGCTCTTCCCTCCCCTCCGAGAGCATCAGGAACCCTAAGGTAGAAAGTCAGGATGATATTCTGTCTCTTGCTTGCTCTGGCCCAATCAGTATTTTATTTCTCCAAGTATTTCTGGAGAAAAAGAAGGGACTCATTCCCTTCCTCTTGTGTGCATTCTGTGGGGACACTCGACCTGTGGGCTCCAGCAAACTTACCCACTTGGGCTGTGCAGGGAAAGCAACTGGAAGACCACTTGGTTTGTAGATCCCACAGTAGCTTGGCTGTTCAGTAGGTATTTGAGTTGATTATTGCTTATAAAACTAAGGATAATCTAGGTGTGCTGGAAAGGAAGGAAGCCCAAGTTCTAACCCTAGGACAGGCACCTCTAAGAAGACAGTTTGACCAACAACAATCCCTTATTTCCCAGGTCAGAACAATGGTAAAATACTGTGATACATTTCAGACTTCTCTTGTCAGCCACACCCTAACTAGAAAGTGATGAAATTCTACAAGATAAGGCATTGTCTTATGGTGCCTCTTCCTGAGCTGTGGAATCATACGACTGAAAGGAAGAAAACAAAGAACATATGGAAAAATTAACTCAACTTTACAGGAAGATTTGCTGACCACTCCTATAAGCCATTAGGGCTCATTTTTCACTAATTTGACAATTCTTTTGTCTTCTGCACAGCCTTGTACACTGGCATCTTAATAAAAGGAGTCTTTTTGCTGCCTATCCAGTCCTACCATGTTAGAGGGAGCTTCAGGTACTGATTCACATGTTAACTTTACTAACTATCCTCTGGAACTTTCATGGGAGCTTTGGTTAGCTTCTTTTCCTTGCTCTGTTCATCCTCTCCTTAGGATTTAACCTCTTCTAGCTGGTATTCTGACTGGAATTTAGGATACAAAGGAAAGGCTGCTTGCCAAATCCTGTGCTTTAGGTGGGACTGGTTGTATCCTTACCATGCTTTTGACTGCAATTTTAACAGTCAACATTAAACATCCATTTTCTCTTGTGTGTGTCTGTCCTTAAAATCCTACGTAAGGCTTGAAGTTCCTCTGGGTGTCCCACAAACAGCAGGAAGGGTTAAACCCACTGATTTACATCTTTGATCAGGCAAAGGTTTGATCAGGCTGCAAATTTTACTGTCAGCAGAACAGCAAGTGACACTTGTTTCTTTATGGCTACCCTTCCTAGATGATTTTTGATAAGCTATTTATAAATCCACCACTGAATACCTTACTCCCAAAGGCAGACAGAAGAAGGAATGATACAAGAAGAACAATGGTCAGCTCAAAACCATTGTGGTTTACATCCTGCTGGTTTAAATTTGAATTAATATAATTTATAGGCATCTTGTGCAAAGGAGCAGAGCATGATACCCTGCTGCCCCAACCTGCCCACCCCTGGGTACTTAACATTGCAGATTTATAAGGTCATTGGATACTATTAATAAAATAAATGGATTAGACTCCATCCAATAGTCTGACGAACTCGATGCCATTTGCTAATAGTCTTAACAATTACAAGAGTAATAAAAACTGTAAATTATTCTGGACATCACCAATTATTAGAAATCATCCCAATTCATAAAAATCCAGAAGTTCCTGAGAACAGTTTCACTCCTAGGCAATTATGAGACAAGTAGAATAAAACTAACTTCAGAGCTAGGTTCAGATCCAAGCCCACTCCACTGCACCCCTACTTTTTAGGGCCATTCCAACCAAGTGAGCAGGATTCTTTTAGACCCTATTAGCTTTGACAATTACCAGCCCCTACAGAAAGGTGTCTCCTACAGAGAGAATGTTTAAATATTGAGAGATGTCCTGGCTTTCCATAAATAGAGAGATACTGTGATTATGACTGGAATTAATTCAAGAAACTTCACAAGAAAGATGAGTAATGAATGGGACTGACATGGATTGGTTATAAAAGAATATAAGTACATCCTGGCTTCCCTTTCAAGGAATCAAAGCCAGCCAACTATGATGGAAGACAGGCTCAGGACATCCTCTCTGGAGCCAAGAAGACAGCTGGAGCACAGGCTGCCACCCAGCAGTGGTATCAGTACTCAAGCAAGAAGGCCAGAAGAAGTATGAACCCTCAGGGAAGCAGGTTTTTGTCCTGCCTGCATTGCTCCCACAGCAGCCGTGTCCCTCCCCAGCTGCCTGCTGGGGGTGAGCAGCCTTTTCCCCATGCCAACAGCAACGTGGCAGGTGAAGATGCACCACTCTGCTGCCTCTGGCTATAGGAGCTCCTCTGCAGGAGCTGCGACACCTGCCCAGGTAGAGGAGGACTGGGGGAGCTGCAAAAGCAACTGGGAGCACAAAGAATCCGTGTGGTTTCCCCTCCTACCAGCTTCCTTCTGACCCCAGCACCAGGAAGGCCCCAGCTGCCTGCTGGGGGTGAGCAGCCTTTTCCCCATGCCAACAGCAACGTGGCAGGTGAAGATGCACCACTCTGCTGCCTCTGGCTATAGGAGCTCCTCTGCAGTGCCAGGAAGGTGAAGGGAATGAGGCCCTGGTGACAGTGGGTGATGCTGCCAGCAGCAGAGCCCAAGGGAGGGCTGGTGCCCAGCTGGAGAGAGGAGCAGCAGGAGGATCTCATGGTCAAGAGAGCAGGAGGAAGGCAAGGAGCAGAGCAGATGGGGAGAGGAGGCAGCAGGACCAAGGTAACTCCAAAAGCACAAATTCCCTTTGCTATATTAAAAGCAAACCACTAGTTTTGTGATGCTGTTCCTCCACTTCATGCAGGTACTGCAGGGTGCTGCAGGCTGGATCACTGTGAGGCTAGGGGTGGATCCAGCACACTGGTGAACAGCAGGGGCAAAACTAAGTTGTAGCTCTGCTCTCAGGCTCTGACCCATGGCAATCAAGCCTGGATCAGGGAAGAAAATCAGTGGTTTGTGTTAAAGGAACTCAAGTGGCTAATAAATATCCCCGAGCACTGCAGGGGTGGCTGAGGATGGATAAAGCAATGCTTTCCCTGTCTAAAGCACCTCCCACCTGAGGGCATCTGAATCCTTTTATTTTTTTCTTTTTTCCCCACACACTAATTATTTAGTTTCCAAATTAAAGAAGCATCTTGCAGGGGCAGCCATGGCAGGCAGAGAAACTGCTTAGATCAAGTCAGAAAGCAGGTTAATAGCACTGCCAGGGAGAGAAACCAGCTCTCCTGAAGCACTTCCCATCTACTAACTCCTGGGCTGTGGTGCTGCAACCATGAAAAGCTGTGGAGTGCTACACACACACTCAGCAGGTGACAGAGAGAGCCCTAAGGTAACATAAACACCTTCTCCACAGGAGGCCATCAGAGCTCTGAGGTTACATGTCACCTCCTGGCGTGCTCAGGAGGATCTTGGGATTCTAGATGAAATGAATGCAGATGGATTCCAGGCTTTGGCTTTGGACTTCAGATGTTGAAAGGTGCTTCCCTCAGATACCTGCTCTGCCTTCCCCACAGGAAGGTAGTCTGGTATTTCCATCAGCAAGGCACGTGCACCTTCCATTAGGCCTTTCTGGATGGCCAGCAGATACACATCCCTGCTCAGCACAGGCTGGGCAGAGCCCAGTTCTGCCCCATCTCTGCATGTGGAGCAGGCAGGACTCACTAAGTAGAGCACACGCCCCACAGCATGAGGCCCGTGAACCCAAGCAGGTATGCACATCTTTGCTTTACATCAGGCAAGATTATCAGCCTGATTTCATCCTGCAATGGACAAAGGGCCCCCTTCACCTTCCCACTATCACAAGAAGGCCTTGGAACTCGGCAGCTGCCAGCACTGGGGAGTTCCTACACTTTGGGAAATGGGGCAAGTATAATGTCTGTGCAGGGTGGCTGCTTGATCCTGGCATGGCATGACAGAATCCCTGACGTCTGGCCTGGAATGAGAACAGACCTGAGGAGAGATCTCCTTGCATGTTGTCCTTCTGGTCAGTCCAAGCTCTATGACTGGAGGAGGGGTGCCCCTCATCCCTCATCCCCAGGCAATGCCCATCCTCTCAGCATGGCATGGGTTGAGTCTGAAGCCCATTTTCTTATCCTGAGGCTGGAGCAGCTCTGAGATCATTCAGACACCCTCAGGATTGGGCCAGGACAAGCCCTCAGACAACACACCTCGGTTCCTCGTGCTGCACCCACATCCCAGGGGTGCCTCTGCACCAGTGGGTACTGCCTGACTGGTGGTTTTTGGTTTTTTGCTGGGGTTCTCATTCAGGAGCAAGTGGCAACAGGCAATTTGGTTCAACAGACTGGTTTCTTTCCCACTAAGCATTACGTCTGTCCTCCCCCTGGAAACTCTGCCTGCAATTAGTTCCCTAGGAGGGGGCTTGTCTGTGCCATTAAGAACAGTTACATTACACGATCTAGGAGAAATCAATGCCTCTAATAGTCAGCCAAGGCAGCAGAGGAGGGCAGGGCGATGGGAGGGGTGTTTCTCTGGAGACACCCTTCTCAGGAGAAATCCCAGGGGCATCGCCCCAGGAAGAGAAGTAGGAAGGACCTGGAGTAATTAAACTTCCATGCAGCAACTGGAAGAAGCACCGAAAATGCTCAGAGTGTCTCTGAAAGGCAGAGGCAGTGGTGAGACCCTCCCCAGGTGCAGATGGAAGGTCTCTGCCCTGAAGTCAGTAGTCTGGGGTGATTTACTCCACACTGGCAAATGGAGGGAGGAGGGGCGTGGATGGACACCTCTCCTTTAAAATGCCCCTTCCTTTGCCTCTCTCCACACTGGTGTCTAAGGGTCAGGCCACGCCTTGCAAGTTTTGAAGCCTCTGGATCGTGCAGCATAATTGAGTTGTTCTAAATGAGGTCTGAGACATTTTAGCATCCTGAGGGAAGAAAACCTTAACTCTGCGTGCATCCTCTTCTCCCTCTTTTTCTCCATTTCCTCCCTCCTGCACACCTCTGCAGTTCCTGGAATAACAAGACACCTCGCTGCCTGGCTGTAATTGCAAGAACAGTCCCCTGAATGCTTTCTCCTTCTCCAATTGCATTAAACTGCATCTTTAGAGGTACAGCCCTGTTTATTCATGCCGCTCGCGTGGAAGGGGAAAGAAATGCAGACTGCATCTTCCCCCCTCCCTCCTTTGATGTGCTGGGTGTGGCAGGTTTCAACCTTTGCAGCCGCTGGCTCTCGGGTGAGGAGGAGAGGACAGAGCGGGAGGGAAGCCGTCGGATACGGCTGGTGATGAATGAGCCTCATCTCACCCACAAGTGGGAAACCTGCTCGCGGGTTATTGTTTAATCACTCGTGCAATCCAATAGTGAGCAGATACCCCCATAACGTCCATCTGTTCTGGAGTGTGGTGCATGCAACACTTGCATTTCCAGCCACCTCTCTCACTCCCCAGCTCTGCGTGTCACCGACCGCATCTCTTCCTGGCACCAAAGGGTAACTTCTATTTTTCAGAAGCTGCCTGACCCAGCCTTTTGGTGATGCCACCTTTTAGCTGAATATTTTGTGGGCATGGTTTCAGAGCTACGATCAGCTGTAGGCAGCAATGCCAGCACCAGGCTCCCTACACCCCTCACGGGCGGGCGCAGTCGGTCGGATGCTTCACGCTGGCATCACACCCACCAGGAAGGATAATCTGCAAGGTACGAGTGTCTGAGTGCATTTGCCTCTGAGGGGTGGGAGGGCAGACACACAGAGGCACACCTAGACACAAATGTGAGGAGATGTCTTCCACGCCCAAGCCTGTATTTTCAACATTGTGCTGCCAGAAAGGCGGGACATCAGGGGCTTCCCCTGAAAAATAATTTGAGGAGAGCTATCTTTATTTTGGGAAGGGAACTCCTGCCTGTGCTGAAGAACCCATTCCATCATCTCTCTGCGAAAGGTCTGGGTGGGGACAGAGGAGCTGAAAACTGAGCTCTTTTTTTTTTTTCTCCCAATTAAAGCTTCCTCTGGTGTCTCAGCAGCTTAGCAAACCGTGGTGTGTATTGGGGTAGAGGAGCAGGATTTGGGCTCCCAGCCCGGGAACATTCACCAATACACAGGGGCAGGCACGTGAGGCTCAGAAAGCGTGTGGGAAGGGGTGCTTGTGTGCTTGTGTGCTTGTGCATGCCCGTGCTGGAGCTCTGTGGAGACGTGTGCTGCACATGCAGGAGCAGAGGGGTGTGTACCATGCGGTGCACCAACGGGCAGGCTGGCAGGAGAGGACTGCGTGCGAGCCAGATGCCCGCATGCCAGGCATTTCTAAGCGTCTCAGAATACAAAAGGATGGGGGGAAAGGCATAAAGGTGTGAAGAACAGAAATAGCATGGTGTTATTTGAGGGTTTTAATACCCCACCTGTGATGGCATGGGCAAAATTCACCCCCTCCCCCAATAGCTCTGACTCTGAAGATGCCCAGAGCCACCTACTTTATTTTACATTTTTTTTGTGCACCTCCGCCCTGTCACTCTGCCTCCCTGTCTGCTTTCCCTCTCCTCCTCTGCTCTTTTCATCTCATATTTGCCAGCTGGACGTGCTCTGCTGGCTGGCTGCAACGTGTTCTCCCCCCCGAGCCATCACCACCCTCCCTCCAGATTTTAGTGAACGTATCATTAATTGCAAAGCGTTTGAAAAACCTGCATGGGGAAAAACAAGGGATGACGCAGGGTCTCTTTCTATCCTGTTCACCTGCCCCTCCCCATTATTCTACAAAACTGCTCCTTCCTTTGAGAACAGACCTATCTCCATTCAGAAACACGCTTTAACCTGGATTTTCTTTCAACACTGTGCAGTTCACCAGTAACAGGAGTCACATCAGTGTGTTAGGTTACTGCTCCAGAATACTGCAACACTATGTTATAAGAGATATATAAATGTATGCATACATAAAGAAAGTAAGCAGTGTGCTGTCGTACCTGAAACGGAGCTTTTTGTGCTCAGAACAAGGACCAAAGCTCCTTGTTGCTACCTAGAAATCCATAATTTGGGGAAGTTTCCAAAATCCCTTACAAAGATATCTGGAGTCGGCTCCTGCCTCAAAGTTCCAACTGCATAAATCCAGCATCCTCTTGAGTAAGTCCAAGGGGTTCAGCCCAAATAGGCTTTCTTAAGCAGGAGCAGGTTTGGGCTTTCACACAAAATAAAAGGGGGAAAGGTGAGGGGGGAAGGAAATCTAAGTAGCTTTTTATTTTCCTTTTCTTTCCAAGCTCATTATCATTTTGGACACTAAAACATTGGCACTGAAATCGAGCCACCACCCAAACCTTTTCATCACCCCAGTTCCCTTATGAGAAAAGCCAGGTGGTACCAGTAAGGAGAATGAACTGGTTTCCAACAGGTTCACACCGTGAGCTCTTATCCCACCCGAGTTCGGAGCTAACAGAGGCGTGGTCCTCCGTCTCCTTACCAGCTGGTGCACACTTGTCTAACTGGTTGTACTATGAAGGCAAAGAGGGTGACTCTCCCTCTCTCCTGCCTAATGCTTTTGTTATTAATTAATTGCATTTTTCACTAGGGAAAAAAAAAAACCAAAAAGCTTCAGGTGAATTCTTGCTGGGATTGCTGTGACACAAACGAACGAATGCACCTGTCCTCCGAGCCACCTCGCAGCACTTGCACATAAAGCATCTCCCATTCATCGGAGCCAGGAGCAATAGGCACAGTTCTGACCAGGGATCAAGGCTTACTGGGAATCCTTTCTCTTTTTTTTTGGCATAAGATGAAGGATCGCTTCCTTTATGTCCAAGGTAGAGCCAGATCTCATCACGTTTCCTG
>NW_008623508.1:142151-151388 GCF_000691845.1 Merops nubicus | reverse complement strand
GTGGGCTCTGCTCACCACAACACTGCAAAGGGCTGGTTTAGTCATCTGCAGGCAGAAGGAAATCTGAGGAAACACCTGAAAGAATCTCTCTATGTAGATCTGTAGCTGGTGTGATGGAGCTGTCAGGGTTTTGTGTGGTGAAGCCTCTAATAAAAGCCAGTGCTCAGGGTATGGGAAGGATAACTTAGGTTGGATCAGGAAAGACTTGCTTTGGAGTCTGAGGATATTGGAGGAAATAGTCTAGGTTATTAAACCCTGCAGGGGGAAGTGAGGGGGTGTCTGCAGCAGGGCATAAGTTGAGAGGGGGCACATGCAAATGTAGGGGGAGGGAGAAAAGCCATAAAAAAAGAAGGGAGATTCAGTTTGCAAATATTTGAGTACCAGTGCATTACGGTAAATGAAACTGTATGAGCTGGTGTTTGTGAAATCACCCATATTTAAAGCTTAAGCTGAAAAACAGTCAGCTGATGAGCCCATGTTTCCTGTGGAGTAGCTGTATTAATGACATCAACAGTTTCCTCCCACAGCTTTCAGTCTCCTTAGTTCAGCAAAACTGATGTGAATAATAAAGTAAGTTGTTGCTTTTTCCCTTCTTATTGCATTTATATGAGAAGAGGAGGCTGAATGTGCTGTCTTTGATTACTTTTCTACCCAAGGAGCAGGTAAAAAAGTGATATATGCTTCATTGTTTTTTACAAACAGCTTATACTACACAGATGTTTAGAAACAGCTTAGCTAAATCATGTGAAGGGAAGCATATGCTATGTGGAAAATCTGCAGCTTTTGGCATAATGAAGCAGAAGTGGAGATTAATTTGGGTCACAAGAAATCGTGAGGTTTTGGTTTACCATTAATGGAAAAGAGGGAAAATGGGCACTAGGAGTTATGCAATACAGTTCAGTTAAATAACAGGGCTTTGAAAGGCCCTGGTTCATGGAAGTGTCAGTGGTTTTGGGGGCTCATTTAGAGCCAAACAATGTGCTCAAATGCACCAAACTATGAGAAACTTCCGCATGACTGAAATGAAACCAGAAAACTCAGATGTGATACATGGGCCGCAGAAGTATAATTAGTTTTTGAAGCAAATGATCATTTGCTGTCAACTTTAGTATTTAACACACTCTTCTTCTCAAAGGCTACAAATGTGATAAAGGACTTGAGCACCTACAAACTTAGTGTTTTCATGCCAAATTTGTATCTTTCTAATTTCTAAGTGGAATTAAAGCTTTGTGTTAATTGTTTACTGCTAATACTTAAATAGCAATCCCAAACACCCATTTGTCAATCTGGCAGTTACCTGAAAATGAAAAACAAAACCAAGCAATATCCATCACATCTGAAATCTTGCTTCTTTGTGGGAATTAGCTACTCAATTAAGGGCTGCAAGAAGAGACATGACATAATTGCCTCAGGATGCAGCCTGTGCAATGCACTTCTGAGAGTGGCAGTTGATCTTTGCAAGAAATAAGAAAAGCTCTCAGTTTATCTTTTAAGTACTTGTGTCTTGTATTTGCAGTGTCCTAGTGGTTATACAGTCTCCAGATAAGTGGGACAGTGAGTTCAAGCCTCCCTTTACCCTGGAGGAGGTCTTGCATCTGCTAGTGAGGTATACTGCTTTTGAAGTTGTTCCAGAAAATACTGAAGACTAATTGGAACAACAGGGAGGGAGGCAGACAGTTTATAAAATCCATGGGAACTGTCACTAGCTCCTATTTAAGAAGAAAAGCTTTTACTGTGAGTTTGAGAGACAGTTCTGTCACAGTGAACACATGCTTTCCAAAACTAGAGAACAAGCAAGTGAGCTGCTCAGAAAAGGAAGAAAGGTGACCAAGCCAGCTCTTAGTGAGATGGGGACATGTAGTCAGCCAGAGGTTTTTACTGACTGAGCCTGACTGCATCTTTTACTGCTAGATAGCCCAGTCTTTACATTTATCTGAAGAGAAATACCATAGACCAGGCCTGTTCACTGTAGTGGGTTTGGAAGTAATGGGTCTGTGAGACATCCTGCACAAGGACAAACAACGTGCAAGATTAGCAGTCACTTCTCTAGGACATCAAGATATCCAGGAATTGGTAATTTATCCCTCCATAGTTCACACATAGAGTGATATATCTGTAGTGACTGAGCTGTTTCTTTGTATGAGTGAATGAGATGTATGTGTTGAGGAAGGCAATCAGCATTCAGCAAGAAGACATTAATTTAAGATTAACTCCTCGTCAGAGTAGAACTGACAGCCTTGTGGAAGATGAGCAGTTCTAGGAACTGATAAAGTCCCATTTGTTTTCACCAAGTTGAGACTTGCATGAGGTGTAAGTGACAGTGTGAATATATGTGGTGCAGAGGCATTTCATGCCTCAATAATTCTCTGAATTGAGCTAATTAGGAACAAAACCAAAATTATTATGAATATTTTCTTGAGAAATCTAAGTATGATTTCTAGGGTCATATTCTGTCCAGGAATTGGATAAATCTTTGTCTTATACTCTTGCAACACCGAATGAAGTCTAGCAGTTGTTGAATCTGTTCCCTGTTGCAAGATTTAAAGAGCCGGTTTCCAAACCTTACTGTGGCTGCTGCGGCTCTAGATGGGCTGTCAGCCAGTCTGTGGGTTAAAACCTTGGCAGCAAGATGCTTTAACATGGAAATATAAGACTGCTGTAAACTATGTCCTTTCATGCAGCTGGCTAGTGCTTTACTGTCATTGAGTCTCAAGAACAGGGTATGGGGAGTCATAGTTGACTGCTGGCACGGTGCTTGGAAAGGGAGAAAAAACAGCATGTTGAGACAACATGAATATGTGCTTCTTACTAATAAAATCTGTGGTGGGTAGAATGAGAAGAAACATGGGTGATTTTTCAGGTGTATTTTATGGATACATCAGTCTCTGTCTAACAAAATAAGCTACATTTCAAATGACTTATTTCCCCAAATAGTTCTGTGTGTGGAGTATTCCTGTCTTTGATTAATAAGCCAGGAGGAGGCAAACATTTAAATATAATTATGTCCAAAAGCTTTTAAACCCCACTATATCTACCATTATTTCCAGATATTTTCCCCTTTCTCTTCTTTTAATTTGACTTCTAAATAGTGATAACAGCTTGAGCAAGTTGCTGAATAGAAATGTAAATGCTCTGCACCATAGTGATTGCTTAAGAAAAAAAATCAAACTTTCTTGTGAAGAATCTGTCTTCCTCCAGAGTCATGCCTTCAGCCCTATTAATGCACTGGGCAGTGTTTGCATTCATCGAAGTCACTGAGTCTACCAAGTCTGAACTGCTGTGAGCTCAGCTCCATTTACAAAATAAGTCCCTCAGGAGCACTTAAGTACATTTTTGTTTTTTTTAGAAATGTACTGAACTGTCTTGTTCTGTGTGTTGCCTCTATTTTTTAGTACCCTCTGAAAGGTAAAATAACATACTCTTCATGCAATGACCAATGTGTAGTCATCTTCACCCATTACATGATGTCCAGTCTTCCACTTTGAAAATCACAGGCACAGCAGAGAGTTGTAAATCTGTCCTTTTGCAAGTGTGGAGCGATGTCAGTTGAGCTGGCTCATCCCTTCCAAAACACCATGTGCTCTGCAGCAGGGCAGTATCCATCTCTGCCCCCTCGTTAAGTAAGTGTACAGATGAAATGTATGTATGCAGCATGCTAGCAAAGCCACCCCAGTGGGAGTGCTGCAAAGCTGTTAATGTTTTCTCATGGGAATGTTGTGCTAGAATTGGAAGAAGTATAATAAAAGAAAAACCCCACATTTATTCAATCTTTTCCCGGAACTTGTTTATCCAAATAACTAAGTTCCCTGTATTAAAGGTGGATGCCAGCAATGCAGTTCCCTCATTTCATTTAGGTATAATGGAAGTGCATGTAAAAGTAATGTAAGTGTAGTATAAATACTATATGTATGAACACACATATCTAATAATATACACATAATATTATCATTATATAAGTATTATAAATGTAATATGTATTTTAAAATTGTTTTATTTGTAAATTCTAAAATCCCTTTATAGGAGTTTAGTCCTTCTGATCCTGTTAGTTAAAAAATGTAAAAAGATGCCCTTTCTGCACTTTACTCCCCAACATCTGCACAATCCACACTACTAGTTCTCCTGTCTTTTGGGAGAAGACAGAGGTAATATTCAGTACTCTATATATTGGACAGTAGAATTAAACATTTGCTAGATAATTTCATTGCTTTGACAAGTTTCAAGATTGATGCAGTATTTTCTCTTCTGTTTCCCCGGTTTCTCTGCCAGTTTTCAAATGGATTATTTCTTTTCTGCCAAACAATGAATGTCTTTCTACCATTCATATCTCTAACTGGCTTAATTCTTATTTTTATGTCTCTGCTTCTTGATAGGTTTAATACAGCTGTTCTTGTTTCTAAATATATATCTACAACAATTCCTCCTTAATGTATGATTTATTTTTTTGTTCCCACATCAAGTCTAGCAATGCAGATTTTGTGCCAGAGCTTAAGAACAGTCTCCGCTCTAATTTCCTCCCATTAGTGTACTAGAAACATGTTGTTTTTCTCCAGCAGATCTCCCGATGAAGCTAAATTGAGGATTTTTCTGGAAAAAAAAATGAAGGCATTTAGACCGATTTTAATTTCAGTGACAAATTTAACCTTCATTCTATGAGACAGAAAATAGTTTGGCCCTGCACAATAACAGAGTCTGGAAGAAATAAACAATGACATCATAGTAATAAAATAGTACATAGCTACTATCTAGCACTTGTCATCAGTAACGCAGTGTATGTCTAACAAAGCCAGTATCGTAATCTGCATCTTACAGATAGCAAAAGTGAAGGAACCATTGAGCTATGAAGAAAAAATACTATAAAAAAAAAAAGTAACCCGGGTTTCCAGGTTTTTAAAGTACTTTTTTGGTACCTTTTATAAGTGTCCATCTCTACACCAGATATATATATTTATTGTAGTTAATTTTCTCTTGTGCTTCCTGGGAACTGGGAAGGTTCTCACTTCTCTAGTGGCTGGTGTTACAGAGGGCCATATCTGTGGTACTGATGTAGTGCATTGGGCCAGAGTGAAGCCCTTATTGTTTAAAATCAACATAATATTTTCACAAGTCCTAAAAATACCTGCTTAATGCGTACAGATGAAAATGGAAGTCAATAGATCTTACTGTCAAGGTTTAAGGTCAGGGCCATCCACTAGACCTGTAACAGATACTCTCTCTTAACCCCTCTCCCTTTCCAAATGGGAAGAGAAATAAAATAAGGGAGAGAGACTTATAGATTAGAAAAGGGAACTGAAAGAGCTTTAATGAAAATAATAATAATAAAATGGAACATATGCAAATATATGCATATATACAAACCCAATATTGAACCCAACCCCCTGGTGGCAATTTCGTCACCATCACCACCGATGCTGTGGAGCAGGCACTGGGGAAGTCCCACACTGGACTCAGCAACAAAAGAAACAGGATTCAGGAATACACAGATGAAAGGCAGAATGGAGAGTCCTCAAATGCTGGCCATTGAAGAAGAGAGCTTGACTCTCATGATCCCCAGATTTATACTGAATATGACATATATGGGATGGAATACCTAGCTTGGTTAGTTTAGGGTCACCTGTCCTGTCCGCTTCTCACTGCTGGTGCAGCCTTTTACTTTCTGTACCCCCAATGTGGTATATAAGATTGAGCAGTGACTTTGGTCTGCATGCTAGTTCTTGGTAGTAGCTCTAAACATGGAGCGTTGCCACTGCTGGAAGCAAACACTGTTTGTAAAAATGTGCCATTAACTTCAGAAAGTGCAGTTAGTTAGAAGAGACTGAGCTGATAAGTAAAATGAGTGAACAGAATTAGAACTGTTCTAACTCAAACCAGGGCACTTCTTTTTTAAAGTTTTGTATTATTCTGTTGAAACAAAAGATACAGAAATAAGAGAAAGGGGTAAAGTTGTAGAAATTTAAGTTGGACAGCAGTTGTGGGCTGAGGGTGAAAAGACATTGAAGCAAGCTTCAAGCTCTTCTTTTAAAACAATTATTATTGTAATCTCTTGACCAGCCCATCTCTACAGAAAAAAACCTTGAGAATGAAACACAGCAAACATAATTCAGTGTATCTGTAAAGCCAAAAAATTTAGGTCAAAAATATCTTGATAATTTTAAAGTACTAACACTTAATTTATTTCTCAATCATTGCTGACCTAAACACGTAACCCTACCACATAAGCCCAGTAAGACTATCTTTATTTTTCCTGACCTTTGGAGCAACTCCGTTGTTGAACATGCCAATTTACTACTTTTGCTTTTTGCAGGACATCTTATGAAAATCTTGTGTTGACAACACAGTACAGTGAGTTCTGGAATTAAGCCTTCATTTTTTATTAAAGGAATTCATTAATTCCACAACTGATTAATCTATTTGTAGCTGTCATAATCTTTCTAAATCCTGAATGACTGTTGGTCTAGGAAACTTCTGTGTGCAGAAAATGAAAGAAGTTATAAAATTTCTTTATTTAATCCCTAATGAAAATGAAGGGGGTTAAGTTCTAAGTTCTGTCTGAAATCAGTTTGTACATTTAGCATTGAGCTGAAGGAAAGTCCAGGTTATGTTTTACGAACAGCTGTAAATTGTAACTGTCCCTTCTTCAAAAAGCTGTCTTTTACCAGCAAACTAGAATAAAAGTCATACAGTTCTTTTTTCTTCAGCTTTTATAATGTCAGATACTATTGCATTCCTCACTACACATTTCTGGGCAACAGCAACTTCTTGTTCTTTTTCCATTTTTCCAAATCCTGAGCTCTGTGAAGCATCTAATACTGCAAACCACTTCCTCTCTACTCCTGGGAAGGAGGGGGCATAGGGAACTGAGGACGCAACAGGAGAAACATGTCCTGTTTCAGTCATCCTGGGGCTGCTTTGCATGATCCGCTGTCTTTGAAGGTGTTCAGGTTGGTTTGAGTTCTGAGTGATTGCACTCTTTTTGCAGGTTATGGCTTATCCCACTGCCACAGACTAAGTAAAAAATTAGTTAGGAGTGTGTAAGGGGCTTAGGAGTTTTTATTTGCAGACAAAGTTGTGAACAAGGTGAGCAAAGTCTGTTGGGCACTCCTGACAAGGGAGGAGAGAAGAACCTTGGTCTGTGTGTCTGTCAGTGTTTGTTGTACCCGATGAGGTGTTACAGTGCCTTTCTTCTCTTATTTCCACTGTGCCAGGTTGCTCAGGTTTCAATCTGTGCCTGCGAGGTGGTGTATATACATGTATGTATGGGCAGCTCCATGGTGTTGATATGTGAACTTACTTTCCTGCCTGTATCTCTTTGCTTGAGCCACCAATCCAGCGTGCCTGCCTTTGGTGGGATTGCTGACATTGATCCCCGTGCCTGACTGGAATGCAGCTTGACAGGGCTACCTAGGAAGCCAATTACCTTCTGGTGCTGCTCTAGTACCAGTAAATGACAGGCCTGTGGGGAGACAACTGATGTTGTCTTGGACAGAGCAGTGTCCCTGGAATTGCTGCTCTTTAGCTCTGCACACTACAAAAAGACTGGTACTGTCTGTGCTAATCCATTTTTCAAGCAATTGGCTTGCATCTGTCTTAGCCTCTGGCTTTTCCTTGGGCTAAAACTGAAAATAACCCCTCTACCAAAGTTACATTTGCCACTGAGCGTTGGGAAGGGCATAAATTAGCCAGGCTAACATAGTTTAGTACATCCCAGATATTTGCTGTCTTCTCCCTCAATAAATCATGCAAAAGGAGTTCCAGACATATGCTGCAATTCAAATTATGAATGACTAGTTAATTTTTTTTTTATGCTTTTCTTCACTGCCCAGAAACAGAAATGAGTCTTGATGATATGACTGAAAAATTGTCTATGTAATTTTTTAACTCCATTTTATCTCTATACATGTGTGCACATTGGTGCATGTCGTCTGTCTGAATGGATTGCTCACTCATTCTGGTTGACCCTGGATCTAGAGGAGAAACTGAGCCATCATGGTGCTGGCATCCTAGGTTTGTTTTAGTGCATAGATTTCCTAAATCCTTCAGGAAATTATTTTCCTGATGCTTTCCAGTTGGAACTATGAGGCAAACACATTGGAGACAGCTACTGCCGATGTTAACAATCATACTGTAATCCAGTTATCGACTAGAAAGAAGCCTTTATAAACTTTTGCCTGATGCGTTTAAATAAGGTATAGCTGGTATTAGTATTCTCTGCAAAACCTTTGAATCTAGGCTGGAAAAGCAAGAATTTGCATATAAATAGAGTAATAGAGAGAGATCTCAATTTCTCTTAGCAGGACAAGTTTTTGTTGAATTCCTTTTTTTTTGCTGCTTTTCACACAAATAATTTTGTGGCTTAGGGAAGCTTTGTGATGTAGTGAGTTTTAGACAGAAAATGCATAAATTACACATGAATTAACATATTTACATTATTGCTATGATAGTTAATCAGAAAACCTCTGATGATTTAAAATGTTCTATCTTCCTGCTTTTCTATGCTGTAATTTGATAATCCACAAGAAAATACAATTATTAATATTCTGAGTTGTGTGACAGGGACTTAAGAATATTACAGGTATATTTCCTTTTGCTTTAAGTTTAAACTTAGTGTGTGACAAATATTCATCTAGGTACATTTGGGTGTCTGCACTACTTTGGGTGTTAGGCTCCCCTTCTATAGTGCCAAATTTTGTGCCAGGAAGGAGAACGAAGGGAGAATCGCAAAGTATTACTTTGAGTAGGCTTAAACCTACAACTCTACTAGGAAATTTTCAGGAATCTTCAGCTGAAAAAAAGGTTGAAGGCCAGTGTTAAGAAATGGTTGTATGTATAGCAAAGATCAAAGGTATATGAAGCAAAGCTATACTGATGTTACAGCAGCTGAGACGAGAAAAACATAAGGAGAAAGAAAACTCCTTACAATTTTTTTATTGAAGAAACTATTTCAATTTTGCATTGTATACTGTATTTAGACAGACTCTAATAGCACTGTTTTGGACTACATCGTGCATTCCAAGAGGTCCAGCACTCTGATCTGATCCACATGAAAGCTCTGGAAAATATCATATCAGAAACAGTATATCTATGGAGTTTTAAATTAAATCAGAACTCCACAATTTTTAACATTCTCATTTTGGTTTTCATTTCTTTTTTTTTTTTTTTTATTAGTGGTGTTGAGTAGAACTCAAATTGAGTTTGCCACGGCTGGGTATCTAAGCCTATTAGTGCTGCTTCTTTTGTAGG
>NW_008623508.1:75664-142120 GCF_000691845.1 Merops nubicus | reverse complement strand
TTTAGGGAAAGGCTAAACAAGAATCAATCCAATCTTCACTTTCTGAGGGTTCTTTTCAAAGCAATTTTGTCTCCCTGTCTCAGAAAAATGAGTGTTGTGATAAAGGATTACACTCTGCATTGTTAGCATAAGCCTCGCTGTGTTTTTACTGTTCCAAAAGTAATACAAAAGGTCTGCACCTGTGGGGTGGAGTTGTGCATGTGGCATGTAAGAGCCTATGGGTGTGAAATGCTATAAGCCTTCCACTTTTGTTATTTGTGTTCCCTAGACTCTTGTTACTGCTTAAAACAGTTGTGAAATCAACTTAAAATCCTCTGAATTGTATGTACAAAAAAAAAAGTGATCATCAAATGATAACACTTTTTTTTTTCTTTTTAAATCTTCTTCTTACTATAATGGCTTCAAAATTCAAAATTTTGATACTGCTTAGATTTTTGATGATGACTGGTAGAAGTTTACTGATCAAAACTCTCCCTTCTCCTGTTACCCAGCTTCTTCAAGGCTGCAAGCCTTCTTTGAGGCGAGTTGTCATTTTGTTTGATCTGTGTGTATCCAGTTAGCAACAAACTTAGGTCCTAGTCCCCAAGTGGATCTGACAGGAAGAGTAGCAAGACAAATCCATAATCCATTATAAAGATATAATCAGATTGCTTATAAATCAATGTTTATACAGAATTATTGTTTTCATGTAGCTGGAGAGTGTGAGTATTGGTATTAGTATTTCTTCAGTGTTGATGTATGCTAATCAAAGTTACAGTATTGTTACCAATAGGCTTGGAATCCTGACTTTACCAATATCATTTAAATTTACCAGGATGATCATTTAAATAATTGCAAATGGAAAGTAATTCAGCCAATTTAAAAAAAACAAAAACAAACAAACAAACAAAAAACACACAAAAAAAAAATGCACTAAAACAACCACCACAACCTGAAGCTGTTGTAGTTCTGACAAAGCTAAACTTTTAGAAGTGTGGTAATATGTTCTTTAGGACCACTTGTACTAGTGAAAAATAATTATTAAATAGAAAGCGTTTATGAAGGGAAAACTCTGAAGTCATATTGTTGATAAAATGTATATGTAAGGAAATTACCAGTTATGTTACTGCCCTGCCTTAGTACCTGTTATTAGTGATACTAACTCTGTATCGAACATGAGTCTTAGTAGCTATTTATTGTATAATTGCAAGAAAAACATGCAGCAAGATGGTCTTGTTTTAGACATTATTTGTTGTTCTGAGCATACAATTCAACAGCAGTGGTCTTAGTACTGTGATCATAATCTCCCAGTATTTGGTATTTTATTATCTTTAACTGCATTTGCAGGCCACACAAATTCTCATCCCCTGCTTGGTCAAAATAGGAACATCCTAAGCATCATTCTCACACATAATACTAAAAGTCCTTTAGCCATATCAGCCAAGCTTTACAAAGAAAACATCAGGGTATGTTTTTTGTTGTTTTTAAAATTGTGATTCAAACTGACACAAATCTTTTGCATGCTTATTTTCACTATGGGATAATTTTTACAAATCATGTTATTTATAAATTTGATAAGAAATGTATCCTATCATTATCATGGACATATTGAAAGTTGCCCATATCTGTTATTTTTTTCCTAAATTAAGGTCAGAAAGATGGAATTATTCCTAGTTTCATGATTCGGGTACAGCAGAAAAAATGGTCTCTCTGGCATTGACCTGTTCATAGGCAGAGAACAGTTTAAACTGGAAAGCCTTTTTCTTTCAAGAAGTATGATTGAGTTTGCTGTGATATTTGGCTTTCACTGTAGGAACACTCTACCTGGAGAATCCTTTAAAGGAATGTTTATATATTGAAGAGTCTGTCGCTTCATGGGTCCAGTATTCATATCTTCCACTAATACTCATTGGTTTCTCATCTTTACTAATAAAATGGTCATAGTAGGAATAAAGATTCATAGAATCATGGAACAGTTTGGGTTAAAAGGGACCTTGAAGATCATCTCGTTCCAACCCACCTGACATGGGCAGGGACACCTTCCACTAGACCAGGTTCCTCAAAGCCACATCCGTGAGATAGGCTATTGAAAATTACTTAAGTTAAAGAAGTATGACAGTATTTTCACTTCCTTAATGAATAAATTTGTGTATTTATATTTGATTTTGCTAGCATTTGGGCTGTGTCAGATTTAGCAATATGATACTGTATCTCACAAGAAATCTGTGGAATAAAGGTCTCAGTGTATGAGCATTTCATATGAGCCTTCAGAAAAGAGTCTTGTTGATTATGGTGCATTTATGAAATTAGTCAGGTTGTAGAATTGGCCCAAATATGTGCAATCATGAAATGTAATTTACACATGTTTTTCAGAAATGCAGTTGTGAAATTCTGATTTGTTGAAACATTCCACAAACCTCTGTTTGACCTCAGCAAGGCCGGGGAGAAAGGGGAACAGTTGAATGAGTGGTAGATGATTTTGATTCACCTATTTTCCTTTTTTGTTTCAAAAGATAGTTTCTTTCCCCTTTAGTCATGCTGTCTATAAAACTGTGAATGTTTCTTCTTTCTTATAATGTGAGAGTTAGAGAGTCATTCTGAATAAAGCTTTATGCAGACCAGACTTCCCCACTAAATCAGAGCTGTCTTACTTGTCAAGCTCTGATGTTTCATTTGGCTTTTATTTACTTGGAATTTGTACCTTTTTGTTTAAGGGCAGGCTTGCCAAAGCAGAGAACCCAAGTCATCCCTGCCAATCAGGTGGCTTCTTCCCTTTCAGCAAATCGTTCTTGTTCAGCCAGATCTGCGCTTCCAATCTATAAGAACTACTTGTATAATTCACAATACTGAGGTAGAAAAACTTTACCTATTCAGTTGTCCATTTTCAGCACTGATTTATATTAATGATGTAAGTGTTAAGATGATCTGTGTAGCATAGGACACATATCTTCCTGCCCAAACCCTCAGATTAGCACAGCCACCTCAAAATTCAGGTCCTGATGTACAAGAAGATATGAGTTTTAGTCATATGTCCTCCCTCAGATTAGCTTAATACAGTTCAAAAGCTTGTTTAGTACCTGTTAAAATGCAGGCTAAAGTAGTCAAAAAGCTGTTACCTGGGTACATGGTGGTTTCGGCAATAAATGCCAAAAATATTTCCAAAGCCTTTTTCCTGTGAGTGTGTAAATCTACTGAAGGAAATTTGTAGCATCTGTCTCAGATGTGAGAAGTGCATCTGTAATTTTCACCCATTCCCCTTCCTCAGTCTCCTCTCTGAGTATTCTGCATGTGTCTTTCCAGTTTGCGTGAATGATGCCCCTATTCCCTTAAAGCCTTTGGTGGTGATTTTGGTCAACCACATCAACTACAAAGGACTCAATTGGCCAATTGTGATAAGAGTTTCTGAACTTGACAACAGTCAGTCATTAACTCAGAAATTCTCAGAGCAGTGAAAGCTTTTTATAGTTTTGTTTCCCTTTCCCTGATCCCACTGACTTTCTACCTTTATGTGAAATATTAAATTTTAACTTGAGGGGGAAGCGAGCTGCAGGCATAACAATTTTCCTTGCTAACGTTATGAAAACTTCAAGGACAAGAGCTGAAGGATCAGACCAAAACACCATCATAATTACTCATACATTAGAAAGACCTGTACTCTATTTTTACTACTTCCAAAATACTGCAGTATAGTATCAGCTCGACAGACCTACACACCAAGATACTTGCATGCCAGCGACAGGACACTATATAACACTCTTGTGGTTTAAATAAAAATACCAGTTGAAAACCGTAGTTCCAACTTTAACAGATTTGAAGGGTTGTTATAGTTCTGAGATGTATTAATGAATGTTGAACAAGTTGCTACTCACCTATGTTTGCAAAATTATGATTTTATTATTAATCACATATAACAGCATTTAACTGTTTTCCAGCTTATTTGAATGACATGTTCTCCTTCACTGTTAATTAGGTGCAAGCTCCGAGATCTAAAAAATAAGATTGTAATACTTTGGTACATTTCCTCTAAAATGCCTTTCATGTGATTTATTAGCTACACAGTTGTTTCAAGCAGAAGCATAAAATAGTTGTAACTTTCGTTAGAATTTTAGGTCTCTGAATGCCTTTTCTTCGTGAGCTAAATTGTCTAGGACTTGAAAATTAATTTATCTATCTGTTATCTGAGAATCTATCTATTCAAATTACATATATAAAAAAAGAAATATTGCTGTTCAGAAAAAAAGGATCTTGTTTGTCACATTCACAGCATTTGAGGTCTAGTCTAGTGATAAGATTAGTAGCAGCTTTCACAGTTAACAGTGGAAAAAAAAAAAAGGCCCAAAGTCTAGTTTCAAACTGAAGCTTGAACAGTTCTTGCTTTTAGTTCTTACACTATTAAATTTAAAAGGATATAATGCATTCTGGATACAGTTAGATGATTATAAAGCTTTTTTATGTCAGTATGGCTGACACCTGTAAAATAATATTTATCACTGTTATGACAGTAACAATGGTTTAGAACAGTTTCTATTGGAAAAACACATAATCAAAAGAGTTGAAACAGGATAAAAGTTGTGCACTGATGGCATCAAAGTTTTCTCTAATGGGGAATGGCTCATGTCAGATTTTGCAGATGCCACAATACAATTATACTATAAAAGAAAATTATGGAGAAAAATGTGTAGAATTTCCAAGTGAGTGGAAATACCCCAATGTGCTTATGTCCTTTTTTTCTCCAGAACTATATTATTATTAATATTTTTAAAAGCAGTTTCTGTTACCACACTGTAAGGTTTAGAAACCACATCCATTTCTATTCAGGATGTGGAAGACAGTATAATTATCTATAAAGTAAATTTAAAAAAAAAAGTATAATTACTTTCCTTTACAAATGAGACTCAGCCTGAGGTGAACGGGATTTAAGACTCTCCCCTAACTTCCATGTTTTCTGTTTGCTAATTTAGGTGATTGCCTCAACATGTTGATTGTTGGCCATAAAAAGAGTAGGCTGCAGTGAAAATGCAAAATGGGGCTAAATATGCTTGGTTTTGTCTTTATCTCTCTCTGAAGGTGGGTTTTGAGCCACCAAGGGCAACCAGAAAAGTTGCTTCAGAAGGGAATGGGGTCTTGCAGTCATGTAGCTGTTGCTGTTTGTAGGTGTTTAATGCTCCTTGTGCCTCAGAGGAGATGTAAAGATATGTTAGTGCCACAGACTCAGCTGTGGCAGGAGTGCAAGCGTTGCCTCTCTGGATCCAGGCTCAAGCATTGCATATCACAGGCAGAAAGCAGTTATCTGTGATTGTATCTGGGAAGTTTGCTGTGTCTGTCAACTTTCTGATGCCCTTATCCCTGTAGCAGTGTGGTGAGTGTCTCTAAGCTGAAGCGAAGAGGGCAGCTTTGAATAGATTTTGATGAGGACCAAGGAGGGATAAGGTAGCTCATCTACTGAGCTGTCCCTCTGCATCTGGCAGCTGATTGCTTGATAAAACACAGAGCATGGTGGCAATTTGTTGAAGACAAGTATTCTAAGGCTTTTAAGAAATACAAGGAAACAGGTTTCAAAAAGCCCCCAATTAAAAGAAAAGAAGTCTGATTACTTGGCATCTGAGGACAGTTATGGCCTGAAATTGCTTATTTTGCATCTCTATTAAATTCTGATTTCTCTAGGTGACAAAGCACCTTCAGCTCACATTTATTTCAGCATGGTTGAGAGTGATCAAATAGCATGGGAAATAAGTTTATTAGATTTGGGGGAACTAGATAGAAAAATGGAATCACACATAGCCTAAAGCATATTAGAGACTGCGTCTGTACTGTAACACTTTCTGATCTGTCAAGAGCAACGTCTGCCAGATTCTCCTATATCCATGACTCCTGTATCTGTTCATGTTATGACGCAGGAAGATCCTGCTTCTTATTTAAACCTCTGATAGGTAATTTTCTGTTATTCCATCTCTTCTGTACCTAGACAACATAAGCAATTTTTAGTAAGGACCTTGGAAATGTTGCCTTCCTTCGCTCAGAACCTTCTGCCAAGCAGAGGCAATGGAGATATTTCTACAAATAATTCACTTATCAGTCTATCCTTTCAGTATTTTTCTTTTACTTTGGTACTTCTCTTTAGAGTTCATTTGGAACCTCACAGTTCTGATTTTTGAACGAGATCACATTCTTCTTGGCACTTCAAAAACACAGACCAACCCTCTACTTCTTCTTTTAGACCCAAAGACAATATGAAACACATATCTGATTTTTAGTACAAAGTATGTAAAATTGTTCTATCCCCTCTTGATGGTGTTAACTGAAATAAATTAACAAAAAATACTTTGATTGGCTTTTGGATTGGGTAACCTGGAACCTACAGAAGGATGTATGTTTTTGTCTTGGTGATAGTTTTACTAACATGAAAATGTTGTGAATGAGCATGAATAAAGTGCAAAAGGAATATGTCAAACACAGTGTCTGACTTCTCACCCTTTGCACAGGATATAGTGGGTGTATGCAGACTTCACATGTCATTTGCATATATCATGGTTTCAAACTGAAATACTATAGATTTACATGTTAGGAAGAAATTCTTTACTGTAAGGATGGTGAGATACAGAAACGTGCTGCCCAGAGAAGTTGTGGATGGCCCCTCCCTGAAAGTGTTCAAGGCCATGTTGGATGGGGCTTTGAGCAATATGACCTGGTGGAATGTGACCCTGACCATGGTAGGAGGGTTGGAACTAAGATGATCTTTAAGGTCCAGTCCAACCCAAAACATTCCATGATTCTATGACCACTTATACAATGAGGCAGCTTTATTTTTGCACTGGAACAGATATTTATGGGACTTTCATGCCTCTCATAATGTTTATTCATCGATCATCATAGCTTCAAAGTTCTTTTCAAAATACAATCAGTAGCAAAAGCCAGTCTGTACCAGTGTTTCTCTGCTTTTTCAACTTTTGTTTAGCTAGATGATTAACTGGGGTTTTTTTCCTATACTTTTTTTTTTTTTTTTTTTAAAGTGACACCTATGAGTAGGCAAGTCTCAAAGTTACAAAAATTACAGGGAAAACTTTTCCCAGACATAAAATAAGCAGGAAAACAAAACACACGGGAAGCTTCAAAAGTCTAAAAAACTTAGTCCAAATTCTTGAATTTTGTAGAAGTGTCATATGCTATCCTTTTAAACTCTTCTGTTGTTGTTGAAATTTTATCAGAGATATAAATGGTTATTATATGGAGTTGTAAAACATTTATTAAAAAATTACTATTCTTAGGATTTCAATTGTGATTAGTAAACAGAAGTCCCAGTTACCTATTAGCTTTTTTATTTTTGCCTTTTTTTTTTTTTTTTTTTTTTCCTGGTGAAACAGGTGTGTTTTATGAAGTTGTTCAGAGCTTCCCAGGAATGGAGGAAAATGTGCAAGTGGATTCACATGTAAGCAGCCACAGGTGGAGAAGGCATTCAGTGTCTCTCAAATCAATTGACACCAACAGAGCCAGCATGGGGCAGGATTCTTCTGAGCCAGGAGGTTTCACAGACCTGCTGCTTGAAGAGAGACATGATAATACCACCCAGATTGAGGTAGGAATTAATTCTTTTCTTTTTTTTTTTTTTTTTTATTCAATATGTTATCTTTGCTTGAGAGTAAGTAAAAAATGAAGATATTTATTTTCAGTATGTTCAAACATTGATAGGGGAGGGGAGCTTCATGGTCTTCATATTTGTGACCCTGTCAGCACATAGAAGATAGCTTTTTCCCCTGTCCTAAGGCTGGAGGGGATCTGACTTTTGAAAATTGTTTCTTGAGGGTGTCTGTCTCTGCTAGAAAAAAGTTATGGGTAGTTCCATGTTGTAGCCGTTCTTGTGTGAGAAATGGAAAAGGAAGTAGTATTAAAGTAAGATTTAATTCTTTCTTACAAGTTGGGGTAAGCGCCTCTACTTGTGATCTTTTGGTCTTTATGGGATTTTGGTCTCTATGGGATTTTTTCAGTCTTCTGGTCTTTATGGAGAGTGATATCCAGACAGGAAGGAGAAAACGCTGTAGAGAAATGGGGGAAAAAAAAATACAGGTTAATAATTGCAACAGTTTGCCCATTGATCTTCCGAAGAGGAATAACTTGTATCAAATCCATCTACATGAAGACTGGGACATTCTTCCTCTCTTTCATTTAATTTCTTATCTCTTGTTTAAAATACTTTAACTGTCAGATTGCCCTCGTATGGACATAACGTATATCCAAGTGAGCAGTAGTTCTGTATTTAAAGCTGTTCTTAGTTTTGAGCAGCGTAGAGAGAACAAACACTGACCATAATGTTATGTTGTGACTTACTGGTGAAAAGTGTCTACACCTATGATAATCTGTGGGAATTCTACTAGTCTGATGTTTTATCTTAGTGGTTCGACATAAGCACACTGGCTGAATTGATTTTTGTCTTTATACACAGATAGCAAGTGTTAATATCATAATTATGATATGTTTACTGTTTGCTTGGTTTGTTTGTTTTTCAAGCACTGGGTGTAGGGTTTTCTTATTAATAAAATCTACATCTTATTTTTTAATAAAATACATTTTGGAAATAAGCTGCACTTAACATTTTCAGTCTTTGTGTTCTGCTTCCAAAGCAATGGTGTTGCTTATTTTTCAGTTGTGGGGAGCTTGCTCTCAGACAAAGAAAAAAGGTTTCAGATTTTTGATTGTTATCTTACACAATAACAAAGGTAAAGCACTAGAAGATCCATCTATAGAGACAATGATGTCTTTACAGCATGAGTCAAAAAATAATCATGCTTTCTGAGAGGTGTATTTTGTGTGTGTTTTTTGAAGCTTCTCAGTTTGCAAAGCACTAATTATGTTTCCTCTTGCTTAAACATGGGAGTTGCTAGTTGGTAAATCATGGTTTCAAAATGCCTGTTGATTTTATTTGTTTTTTGCCTCATGTAATCCCCATCTGGCCATATTTGTAGTAATTTTCTTGGGCATGGCACAGGTCAATCCTGCCTCTACTTACTTTAAAAGGTAAAGCAGAGGATTTCTCAGGTACAGGAAAATTCACAAAGCTCATCTTTCCATCACCTACGCATAGATCCCCATTCAGTTGAGTTCCAAGCTATTGTGAAGCAGAATAGGTCAGAGCTTCCCTTCTAACACTCATATGCGGCAACATTCATGAAAAATTGAGCACTTGCAAATGAACAGATGTAGAATGGTACATTCTGTTGCAGCCCTGTCTTTTGCTAAGGTCTTCCAGCACAATAAGATAGCCAAGTTGTGGTTTCACACATTATTGGATTCTGTTGTAAATCCCTACTGCAACACAAAGGCATTTTACAGAAAAACCTTGATGCCTGGCTTCATAGAGGAGGTAAAGTGCACAACAAATATTCACAGTGGAAGAATCCATACGTCACAAAGTCCTCTGTAGCATGGGAGCTTATCAGTAATGCTGGAGACCATATTGATTTTTTTTTTTTTTTTTAAATTCTTCTTCTGTGTGCATTGCTGTTCTTGCTGAACAAAATCTGTAGAATGCCACTTATTTAACGACACAACAGAATTACAGCATCCCTTCATTACAGATACTGTCTGAAGTGTTTTGTAGGTGCAAATGTGGCAGACCTCTTCTACAGCAAGGCCGGCAATGATGAATATATCTTTAATTTTCACTTAATGTAATTTTCTGTTCTTCTTTATAATGATGAGTTTACTTTCTATCCAGCTTTAAAAACAAAGAAATAAACCCCACACAAAGCAAAACACACCTCTACCCCTTAAAAATGCAAAACCAGTTTATCATATCTTTTAGTAGCCAGGGTGGACTCACTCCTACATGTAGGAAAGCGATTGTGTCCAGATTGTCTTAAGAGACTCTGTCTCTGGTCCAAGAGCTGGAGCAGTGCAGCCATTAGGAACCCCAGAACATTTGTTGTCTCTCTTCACATCTCTGTTTTGTCTCCTGTATTTGTTTGGCACTGCAATTCAGGACAGAAGTCATGCAAAATAATGTACATATTCAGGATCTTTTTTTGAATAAAGATGTTCTCTTGAACTGGACTCTCTAGAAGCTGAACTGCATTGCAGAAACTAATAGAAGCAGTGGTTATAGCCAATTGATGTGCAGGACCTTCAGAAATGGGCAAGGCCTTGGAAAGGAGAAGACGACCTCTAAGTCTCATTGTGGAGTATAGGAATTTTATAGTCCACAGGTGCAGTGTTGTGGCAGCACAAACCCAAGAAACTCGATATGCTAAAAGAAAGGTGAAGGACAGAAAGAACAGGTTTATGCTACAAGCCAGATTTTTTAGGCATGTAGAATTTGTGGTCTTTTTGGAGAGAGGGAGTAGCGAGCACAGAAAATTGTGGCTATTTCTGTGCAAAACAATTTTTTTTTTTTTGTCATAGTCAAGTGATTCACTTATTCCTGTGGATGTCACAGATATCTCCTGATGCATATTGATTTTAACTAGAATAGAGTTGTTGCTAACTGAAGACACCCTTATTTATTTTTCTTTCCTTTTTCTAGTTTCTGTAGATGTTGTTTTAAATGTGAATTTTTGTGATCCCTGTAGTTTTTAGACCTAAAAAGTGTCTTCCTCCTATCAGAACAACAGTGGTGGATTCCTGGTAACAACCTTTAGCTGAATTTTGCATTTGATCCCAGAGTTTCTGCCCAGAAGAAAGCTTCTCCTGTATCAGCCACAGTCACTCATGGAAGTAAAGATGTCTAATTCTGACTGGTAAAATCAACAGAAGGAGTTGAATTTTAAAGCCCTTGGATTTGAGAGCAATTATTCTCAGCTACTGACAGCAATGTCACCATGTCCACTGTTGTGTTCTTCCTGCAGGCCTGTGCAAGGGAAAAAAAATAATGGTTAAGATTAAATTTCAGCTGGACAAATGGTAAGTGCTCTAATGCACTGTATTTAAAAGAAGAAAAATTTGTCCATGCATAACTGAAGCCTCCAAACTAAATAATATCATAGTTGCATAGTGAGCTGTCAGTTTGGCCAAGCCTGCCTCTATTTTGTTCCTTTTTACATTTTGCTTTGTTGGATTTTTTTTTTTCACCCTCCCCCACACCCATCCCAATGCTTTAATGCCAGCTGCATCTGAAGGACTTAGAAATAAAAAGCAGTGTTACTAACACCGTATTCTGAAATCACAGTCCCTCTAAGTTACTGAGAAGGATGTTCTGCTTTTAAGAAAACATCCTTATTATCATATAGTTGAATTTCTGTTCTCTTTCCTCATTCCAAGCTAGGAGACACTTTACTTTTAAAGTCTGTTTTCGGACTTGCCATCTCTGAGAGCCTTTAATTACCAATTTGGTAATGCCTGTTTAGCTTTTGAATTTATAGTTCATATATTTTTCCTAAATAATGCTTGTATCTTCCTTTATCTTTCTGTGATACTCCAAAGTGCAAGAGTGAATTAGATGGACAACACTTTGATAGATTCATTTGGTGTAATAAAATTGGGGATGCTATTGATCTCTGCATCAGGACAGAATTTTTTTTTTAAAGCATGGTCCCATTTTAATGTGGATTATAAAGTATCAAAGTAATGCATGCTCAATACAAAGGTTTAACCAAATTTTAGGCTTCTAACTTTTATTTTAGTTAAAGCATTTGATACATAAGTGAGAAGGAATGAAGATTTGCAGGACAAAGATTTGTCACCAGAGTTGGCTGATTCTTTTGGAGAGTGAAAGAGCAGTACTTCTGTTCTGAAATCAGTATTTGCAAAAAACTGGGGGGAAGGAACAAAAATCTAAATATAAAACAAAGCAACAACTGGTTTTATTTGATGTCTGCTCTCTAACATTGCTTCATTTTGGGGGGCAGAGCCTAGACCATACTATTGAGCTCAAGTAATATCATGACAAAAATTGCATTTGATTTTGTTTTTAATTTTAGGGAGGTATAGTTGTTTCTAGTTCACAGTTAAGAGTTACTACAGCATGTGATTTTTTTTTTTTTTTTTTTTTTTTTGTCTGTGTAAAGGATTCATTCAAGAAAGGGAGAGAAAATGTGGGCTCCTCCTGTGGGCTTGCAACTATTTTTCTAAATCTTTGATTAACCTTTGGTCATCTATTATAGCCCTGACATTTCCTGGGCTAAAACTGCTGTGAGTAAAAACAATGTGGGTTTCTAGTAGAAGGTGGTGCTACATGAGATTTTCTGCCATTTCAAACCCTTTCTTATGTTGCCTTAGACCTTTTCAAATTCAGTTGTATTTAAAACACAGTTGTCATGCTGATTTTAGGCCAGGATAAATTAAACCCAGGAGTCTCTGTCTGGAGGTGTGCCGTTCACAGCTCTGATGTTTCTGTAACGTTCTAAGGGTTTAAAAAAGTGTCACATGTGATTTCTGTCTACTGCACATCATTAAACTGTGAAAGCTCTGGAGCTCATTGACACAGTGTTGCAGATGCCATAATTTACAAAATGAGACAAATTTATGGAATAGAAATTTAACAAGGATTATTAAGATGAAAGGGAGTTTCTGAAGAGCAGATCACCAGAACCTATGAAAAATGGGCCACTGTTTGCCCTGGGTCCTTTACTCTCCCTAGGGATCATTCCCAAACAGTTCTGGGGACCAGACTAAAAGGATATTTGGCCTAAGAGCGCAAGAGTAACTGTACTCTCTTATTTGTATCCACTCACTAAATTAAGTTAAATGTTGTGTTATTATTACTATTTTTATAGTTAGAAGCTTGAAAATGAAAATGGAGATTTAGGATGTACTAGAACAGTCTTGGGATATGCTGGAGTTCCGCTGAAACTATCACGGATATATATTTTGCTTTCCTATGTACCACAATATTTAGAAGTCGTATTTTTATGTAAGAGAGCTAAAATTTGCTGTTAAATAATATAGTAATTATAGGCTAAGTTGTATAGAATTTTATTGTAAAGTTCCTAAACACCTCTATAACCTTTTCCCAAAAGATTGTTATTGCCATCTGAAAAGTGTGACTAAAAACACCTTAAAGAGTTTATTTTAGAGAATTAACTTGTTACTCTGGAGGTGGTGGAGGTAGAGGATGTCCTTTATTCTAGAAAAACAAAATCTCATTTTTTCAAACTGAGTCAAGGGGAAAACATGTTCCTTCTTCATGTGATGTTCGGGAAACTATTTGAACTTCCTCAAAAAAGAAGCTGCTTCAGATGACATCTTAAATCAAAAAAAATTCTGTAAATTATTCTTAAATCCATTATTTAACTGGTTATTTTTAATAGCTAGAAAGCGAATTAATCTGGAAAGAGCAAAGATCACATGTGAAACATCGCAGTCCTCTACTCTTACTAAATCACTGCAAACAGTATGTCATCTGCAACTAGAATTAGAATCTGGGACAATCATTAATTTACTTTGTTTTCTACCAGTGATGTCACACTTTCTAGCTTGCTGGCAGACTAATATATCATTTCTCTTGTTCACTGTCAGGCTTCCACCTGCAAAACAGTAAACTAAACCAAAGCCTCACATAACTTTTTGCACTGAATTTATTACTTGCTTACTTAAATCAATAACATCTTGACGCCTGCACTGGTTCTTGCCTATAGTCTTCAGCTAAACTGAATTCATTACCAGCTATGCAAGAAGTGGTATAACAATGAGCCTGTCAACATTTACATTATTCTCACTCTAAACTCAAGCAGTTATTCTGCTAATAACTCAAGTATGGCTGAGAAAGAAAAAGACTAAGGTGGAGGTGAGGTTCATTCTCTATTTCCTTTAAATTTGGGGGGGTGGAACAGATAAGGAAAGAAATTAAAAGCAAGCTTCCACACTCCTGAGTAAGGGAATTCAGAGTTCTCAGTGGGAATCCTGAGTTCATTTCCACGTACTTAGCTATGTTGGCACACAAGGCATTTAATTTAACATACTGATAATAATGAATTTTATAGCAAAGAAGGAAGTAGGGGAGTCAGAATTCAATGGAATCTGCCTTTGAATTTTCTTGTCAATAATATTTTGCATTTCTATATTCCTTTTCATCTCCAAGTTCCTAAAGCACATTACAATTATTCCAGAATCACTGAACTCATGACTGAGAAGACATATGAGTAGTATGAAAAGAGACCTTGTACTTTCTTTCTGATTTAATTATTTGTCATAAAAGTATGTTGGGGGTTAACTCCATCCCAAATGAAACCAGGACAGTATCTCAGTCCTTGCTTGCAGCAATCTGCTGAAAATAGATTCAGCTAGTGAAAGCTGAATATTAGTGTGGCCAAGAAGGCTGGGAAGGTCTCTCCAGTCACTTCTTTGACTGTTTTCACCACGTACACCCAGAGCATCCTCATGAAGGCGATTTGTATTGATTTGGTCATGAAAAAAAAACAAATCATCATGTTCATTTCAAGCCATGCAAAACAAGCAGCCCTAGCTATTTTAACATCATGCAGCAAATTGTGCATAGCTGTTTGGAGCAGAGAGTGAAAGGGAATACATTACTGAGTTGTTAGTGCAGAGGAATTTGGGTAGGTAAAAAACCATGCCCAAACCTACTTACCTTTTGAATAAATAAAAAAATTGTTACACCAAGCCATATAATTCCAGTTTGGATAACACCAGTCCTTAGGGATAGATTTTTTCAAAGCTCTAGGAGTTCTGCTGACATTGATGGATTACTCTGTGCCACCCTGAAAATCTTTCATGTTTTTGTAATATGGGAGAGTCAATTATCTGTTATCCCAAAACAGTAATAACTTGGCATGTAATGATGAGTACACTGTTTCACATTTGGTCAGTCACTTCCTTGGACTGTGTGTAAATTTAGTAATTATAACTTGAGAGCTTTCAGCATTTATCAGGAAGTCAATAGCCTGTCTTCATTCTGATTGCGTGAGTTTTACAGACTTTTCAAAGAGATTAATAAATGGTGCCAAAGCTCAAAATTCATTTTGAGAGGGGGATCGGAATTAAGAAAGTTCCATTTTTAAAATGTGCATTTTTCTTTCCAAAAATACTAGCCAAATACTGTCAACTGCTGAAGAAAATGCTGATTAAATACTTTTAGTAGTTGTAGTATTTCATACTCAGAACAGAAATTAGTAAGTAATGAAAATAACAGAATTTTTTTTTTTCTTCTGCAACACTGCTGTGCATTCATGTGCAGCATGTCTAGCTTTCCACAGCCCATCAGTAATAAAGGAGTATATTTATTTCTAGAACACAAAACTGTTAATAGAGATTTTGGAGAGTCTGTAACAAATTTCAGTGTGAATAACAAGTAGGAAAAAAAAAAAACACACCAGACTTTCGCATATTCATCAGACCTTTTAGCAGCACATTTAACAGAAGTAGACAGATGCAACAGGTTTACTGAAGGTTTGCTTCATGCATTTGTGTCAAGCTGTGTGACTTCTCATGAATTCCTGTTAAAATTTTTAAATAAATGAAAGCATCACTCTTACTCTTTCTGTAGCCTTAGCAACAAAAGTAGGAAGGGCAGATGGAAGTCGTATCTGTCTTATCTCACACAGGTGGAGAAGTAAAATGTCATGATGTCTCAGAGGCATTCCCCTTTTGCTCCACTGCAGACAGCAAAACAAGCAGTTTCCTCAGGTTCCCCCTCCCTCAGGCAAACTGTGGATGCCTCTTTCCTGGTGTATAAGAAAAGTGCCTTTCAGTGCACAAACGTGCATAATCTGGCTCCAAAGTTCTACTGCTGAGTTTAGCTTGATCTAGGGGTGGGCAAACAATGTGACTTCCATACATCAGCAGCCTGCTGGGTGCTCATTTTCAGGGTATAACTGGTTGGCACAGTGGTTTATAGCAAGTTTGGTGGGGATGTTTGGAATGTCTTCCTTCCATAGTTATATTTATTTCTAGAACACAAAACTGTTAATAGAGATTTTGGAGAGTCTGTAACAAATTTCAGTGTGAATAACAAGTAGGAAAAAAAAAAAAAAAACACCAGACTTTCGCATATTCATCATACCTAAGTATCCCTGTTTGTCCAGAAAACAAAACCCCAGTTCTTACAGGTGTACAACTGATGAATGTCTATGTAGTTGGGTAACACGGCAATTTACTTCTGAGAATTTTCATCTTGTTGAAAAAGTAATTAATGTCCCAAAGAGGTAGACTGCACTTATATTAGTGTCAGAAAAGGGTTTAAGGTGGGTTTTTTCCAATAAAAATGGAAATAGAACTTTAGATGCTATCATTTAGTCATTAACAGTGCACAAAATCTTGACAACCCCTGTGCACCTGGCAACGTTGAACAAGGAGGGCGTGGTGGAGCTGCAGTCTGAGCTCTTGGTTGCACGGACAAGACCAGCGATGGTTGCAACCTGGGCAAAAGCCTCTATGAGAGAGAACGCGGTGACCCAGACAGAGGTCCTGCAGAGGCATGTAGGTGTCCAGGTCTCTGGCTGCAGAGAGTGCCGGAGCCTGGCACTCCTAGTGCAGTCTGACATAGGAAGCACCTGTGTTTGATGTGAGCAAGTGAGTGATCTGCTCAGCCTGGTGGCTTAGCTATAAGAAGAGGCTGAAAGACTGAGAACAATAAGGGGCTGTGAGAGGGAGATTGTCTGGTGGAGTCAGGCCCTACCATCCTTGAGGATGGGGCAGCAAGTGGAGGCTTTGCCAGAAAGAGAGGATCCCCTCCTCCCTTGCCACCAGGTAAAAGGAGAGAGCCTAAGAAACGGGGGAGAGTGGAAGCAGGTCCCTGCTTGGTGAGGTGGACAAATCCCCTCCCCGCCTCCCTCCCCTTCACAGTTGCCTTTGCACAACAGGTATGAGGCTCTGGAAATTGAGGAACAAACAAATGATGATGGAGATGAAGGTTCATCAGGTGAATCATCCCAGGTAAGTAGGTCTCATGCATTAGGACTGGCTCTAATAAGGAAAAAAAAAGATGGTAGTTGTACTTGGCGACTCCCTTCTGAGAGGAACTGAGAGCCCCACATGCCGGCCAGATCCACTCCGTAGGGGAGTCTGCTGCCTCCCTGGGGCCAGGGTCAGGGATATTGCTAGGAAACTCTCGTCTAGTACGGCCATTGAACTACTATCCCCTACTGGGATATCCAGCTTGGTAACAAGGCTGTTATGAGGAGAAACCTGAAAACAATTTAAAAAGACTTCAGCGCCCTGGGGAGACGGCTTGAAGGGTCAGGGGCCCAGGTGGTGTTCTCCTCAATCCCCTCAGTGCCAGGGAAGAATACTGAAGGAGGAAGGAAGACCCACCTGATTAACATGTGGCCGAGAGGCTGCTGCCACTGACAGAACTTTGGGTTCTACAAACATAGGGAGCTTCATGCTGCCTGGGGGCTGTGGGTGACAGATGGAGTTCATCTGTCTCAGAAGGGGAGAAGAATCGTTGTGGATGAGCTGGCTGGGCTCATTAAAAGTGCTTTAAACTAGGTTTGAATGTGGAGGGGGATATAAGTGGGCCTGCTAGAGTTGAGACTAAGGGTGGCAAGATGTGGTTGGGAAGGAAGTCGTTAGCCCGGTTTGAGTACATCTGACCTAATGCATGCAGCATGGGCAACAAACAGGAGGAGCTGGAAGTCATTGTGCAGTGTGACAGCTCTGACGTAGTTGCCATCACAGAAACGTGGTGAGATGACTTTCAGGACTGGAGTGCTGTAATCATTGAGTCATAGAATGTCTGGGCTGGAAGGGACCTCCAAAGGTCATCTAGTCCAACCCCCCCTGCAATAAGGACATCTCCAACTAGATCAAGCTACTCAAAGCTTCATCTAGCCTGATCTTTAGTGTCCCGAGGGATGAGGCCTCCACCACCTAATAGGGCAACCTATTGCAGTGGTCTATCATCTTCATACTGAAGAACTTTTTCTTAACATCTAGCCTAAATCTACCCTTTTCTAGCTTAAAGCCATTACCCTTCATCCTGTCACTACAAACCCTTGTGAATAGTCCCTTCTCTGCTATCCTGTAGGCCCCTCTCAGATACTGGAAGGTTGTTATAAAGTCCCCTCGGAGCCTTCTCTTCTCCAGGCTGAACAACCCCAACTACCTCAGCCTGTCCTCACAGGAGAGCTGCTCCAGCCCTCTAATAATTTTTGTGACTCTCCTCTGAACACGTTCCAACAGCTCCACGTCCTTCTAGTGCTGGGGGCTCCAGAGCTGGACACAGGACTCCAGGTGAGCTCTCACCAGGGCAGAGCAGAGCAGCAGGATCACCTCTCTCCATCTGCTGGCCACTCTGCTTTTGATCCATCCCAGGATTCCATTGGCCTTCTGGGCTGCCACTGCACATTGGTAGCTCATGTCCAGCTTCTCATTTATTAGTAACCCCAAATCTTTCTCCAGTGGACTGCTCTCTAACATGTCCTCTCCCAGCCTGTATTGGTAATGTTGGTTGCCCCTCCCCAGGTGCAGGATGTTGCACTTGGTCTTGTTGAACCTGAGCCCACCTCTCCAGCCTGTCCAAGCCCCTCTGGATGGCCTCCTGTCCCTCTGGTACATCAACTGCACCGCCCAGCTTAGTATTGTCAGCAAACTTGCTGAGGGTGCATTCGATGCCACTGTCCATGTCATTGATAATGATGTAATGGATGTAATGTAATAGTAATGGATGGCTATAAGTTCTACAAAAGGAATAAGCAAGACAGAAAGGGCGGTGGGGTGGCTCTCTATATTAGAAAGTGTTTTGACTGCATGGAGCTCAACAAGTGTGATGGACCAATTGTTTCTGGGTAAAATTGAGTCAGGCCAACAAGGTGGATATCCTCTTGGGAGTCTATTATAGATCACCCAACCAGGATGAAGAGATTGTTGAATTGTTGTATAGACAACTGGCAGATGCAGCAAAATCACAAGGTCCTGTTCTTAGGGGGGACCTGAACTTATCAGACATCTACTGGAAATATAACACAGCAGAGAGGAAGCAGTTCAGGAGGTTCGTTTCCAACCACGGTGATTCAATGATTTTCTTATATTAGTATTATCTTCATGACTTGTCAGGCATATAACTCCTTCACCTTGGAAACCAAGGTAATTTCTTAAATGCACTACAAATTTCTTATATAAACATTCAATTAAGGGTAGTACATATCTATATACTGCTTAAATAATGTATATAGATTTATATAAAATACTAGGCCATTCAGTTTGCCATGAAAGGCTGGAGTCTGTACGAGTGGCTTTCTTTTTTTAGTGGTAGCTAATGTTGAGATTAAAGATGAAATTCAGAGCCTCAGTTTGGATATCTAAGTGTAAGTGCATGTGTGGGGTACATGAGGTATGTGCAAGTACTTATATGTGAGCTGAAGTATCATAGACAGTGGGGATTTAAGGTAAAATTCAGTTACCTAGTTCTGGATGTCTGGTGTCATTTTAGGCACTGTGGTTATGCTGAATAGTCCCTTGCCTCTGCTGTGGGATGAGGGTCTGCTGTAGGTCCTGGATCATACCTGCAAGCCTCAAATGGCCCTGGGTTCCTCCTGTGCTTAGGCGACTGCATATCGTCTATGTTCAGTATAGGCAGTGAAGTCAGGGTGGGTATTCAGCTTGCTCTAAAGTGGACCTGAAAGCTTGCTGGACTAAGAGGGCAAATCTTCACTGACAGCATTTACTAGGTCCATGGTTCTGATAATGAGGACTTACAAACCTATGTAAACAGCTGCACTGAGGTCTCTAACCTCCAAACCAAATAAGACCCTACTCAGCTACCTACTTGCTTATGTAAATCTGAAATGAAAAAGCCAAGACTTTATTTTTTAAAACAGGTATACCAACCAAAAAAAAAAAAAAAAAGGGGGGGACAAAATAAATACAGGCCAATTCCTGGTCATGGTCAAAATGTTAAGATTCTTCATCAAACCCTCATCCCTTCAAAAAAAGAAAAAGTGATTTGGAACACAAGTAAAAATCTCCTTCATCTTTCACTTTTTTAGTGCTTAGGAGGGGATATACATGTCTGCTCTCCCCCTTTTTTTTTTTCTTGAAATTGTGAAAAGACACCCTTGAAGTAAAAAATAATTCTGTAGTGCCTTGTGTTTTATCTTCTAGTGTCCTGTATTTAGCTGAAAGCAAGCAAAGGTTTTATGAAAGTTTATGGAATTTTTTCACTTCTAATCATTCTACTCTTAAAGAGAAATGTATGTATTGAAACTATACAAGGTAAAAATAACATCTATCAAAAAGAAAAACATGTATTCATGATTCAAGTGTATCATATGTGAGAGCTAAACTATAAAGTGCTCTAGTTAAATAGACTACCAGTTTTGTTCTCTAGATAAGACATGGTGATGCTGTGTGTCCTTTTGACGCCCAGGCTCTGTGATGAGCATTCAGGTACCTGGCTATATGCTGAGGAGCACACAGTTGAACTGAACAACATCTTTGACAAAGACTAGTGCTGAGTGAGGTGAACATAGGACACCACTAAAAGCTTCAAATTAGGCTTTATCAGGTAAAAAGCTACTGCAGGAACTCATTCCTGCCTGTATCAACTTACTATTGGTCATATGTCTTCTTACAACTAATTGCCCCATGACTTCAGCAGTGAGCCCTGATGGATCCCTGAGAATCTGTATGAACTGCTCAGGAACTGCAGCACACACCAGAGAGTGTGGAGGCGGCTTCCTGGACTGTTCTACATAAAGTCCTGATCAACTAGGAACTATACCTGCTAATATTAACTTAATCCTTCATATCTGTAACAACTGCCAATTATATTTGCCAACTTATATTTGCCATTTTCCATCCTCATGTGAGACCTCGGGGCTGCTGGGTCTTGATTGCTGTTTTCTTCTTTGTCTCTTCCAATAAAGAAGGGACAAAGAGTGGGCTAAACAAGGGTAACTTACCTAACACAGTTTCTGAGTAAGTACTGGAGGAAGAAATAGGCTACAGAGTGTTTTAAAGTTTCTTTAACACATGGATTAAAAAAATATATAAATAAGTTAGTTAAACTGAACTTATTATGTATCTTAGGGGAAGGAAAAAAATTAGACAAGTGTGTATGTCAAAGTATGTATGCTCAAAAATATATTGTTGGTTATATTCCACACAAGAAGTGAATCTTTAAAGGACTAAAATACTGAATCTTTAAAAGCTAACTTGACAAAAGTGTAATTATTTATGGCATTATATGGAGTCGTGAGCCCCCAGGACTGGGGCTGGTAACAGATGTGGGGTCATAACTACTGGTGCTCTGCAGTCTAGGCCTGATGTATAGTTTAATATGTTTACAGCCGCTTTTACAATTTCAGTTTTATGAACACTTCAGTCATTTATACATGTCTAAAAATTAGAATATAATTTCTGAAACATGTTCCATAATTACACCAAAATGAAATTGCTGCTAGGTGTTTTCATGGTCATTTTAACGCAGCAGTTTCTATTATTTTCTTTTAGTGGAGAAGATGCTACAGGGCAGTTAATAAAGGCTTATTTTGAGAACATAATTTTTTAAACTCTTGCTCCAGCAAATCAGGAACAAAACTGCATAGTAAATATTTCCCTACTGTAGCTGGGGTTTGAGTGACTTAGTGATTGAGCTTTTTCTTCTCTTAAGTAAGGTGTTGCAGAGGCTTTTGCTCTTTTGAATCTTGTCTCCTGACAAGAATGTTCAAGGGGGTTTATAAAACCACTGTAATGACCCCTAAATAGTCTGTTTTATATATAAAACTGTCTAAAACAGTTTTTTAGTGGTCCTCAAGAGAGAAGCTTCCTTTCAAAAGCAACTCGATATTGTGAAAAAGGCAGTGGCTACGCATTGACTTTATATAGCTAGAAAGACTGAACATCTTTTTGGATTAATAACAGGTTTACAACGTCCTTCTCTGCCAGACTGTCTGTCAGTATGTGTGTGTGTCTCCATTATAGGTACTGTCAGGTGCTCAGAGAAGTGCAGTTTAGAAACCTGGTTGTTTAAGATGTTGTAGAGCTATGTAAAGCCTTGTGCTATGTAGGGGTGAGAATGGTGAGCTGTATGCTTTTGCTTCATCCTAGTCAATTACATCATTTAGTGATTACAACAACCTTCAGACGTAGATCTGTGAGATTCTGGGCAAGGTGACTTCCATCCTGACCCTAGTGAAAGCCTGAGTTTGAGGACTCCTGCAGCTTTTCTGGACTGCAGAGCACTTGTGTAGCCTCTTCTTGGAGAATATAGTGTGAGATGGAGTTTTTAATCCCAGTGCACGCAGACAAAGGATTGCCTCTTCTGCTAGAGTGGATTTCCCTCATTCATTAGACATGATATTAGCTGTTTGAAATGGATTTTGCTAAAGCTTGTCTAACCAATAGTGGTGTTTGCAGGCTGTCTTCAGGTTCGTCTGACTGTTGATGTGTAATATGTACGCTGTGCTGAGATATATATTTCCTAAGTTCTTCCCACATCAGATATTAAAGAGAAAGACAAAAAGAAACCCAAAAGAACAGATTGTAGCTTTGTCATTGTGAAAGGAATGAGGCAGTTCTGTAAATTGTGTGCTTCCTCAGTAAAGATTCATAGAGATCAAAAGCTTTTGTTAAGAAATTGAACAGCAGAGAGTTTATCTTTGATGCAAAGTGTTTATGAAATGAATTTGGTACTTCTGAGCATCGGAGAATCACTTGTGGCAGTCGAGCTTCCTAAGTAGCAACCACTATATGTATCCTTTGCAAGACTTTTGTAGGTAGTTCATGTACAGGTGATCTACTGAAATTGGAGATTTCATGTTTTGAGAGGCCAGTTTAAATTAAACATTCCTCAGGGTTCCTTGGTTATCAGATCCTATAAAACTGTAAAATTGCATCATAAAATTGCTATAACTACAGAACTTTGTGTTAAAATGCAATTATATTGCAGCAGCATGTAAAGTTTCTCTTTCCCTGTTTCCTGTGGCCTTATCCTCCCACTAGGACCCCATCCCAGGATAGATGATCTTTTCTCATACTGTTTCATCTCCTCTGCTAATGCCTCTTAGACTGGGGATATTCTCCATCTATTCTTGCCACCCACCTCTGTCTCAGTCAGTGCCTGCCTAAAGAAAAGGTACAGGAAAGAGGGTGTAGGTGTTGCAATTGAATTTCCTCAGTAACACAGACTGACCATGCATCTCTCTCACTCCTCCTTGGCTGAAACAACACATGCCGGCTGGAAGAGACATTCCATCAGCTGCAGTGCAAATCTAGCTCAGCTTCTGCAATGCTTGGCGTTGCTGGTTTTAGTTGGTGGCTATTAATAGTGTTCAGAACTCTAAGAACAATTTTTCTGAAAGAAAACAAAACCTAAAACAATTCAGAAAACGGTTTTAGCTCTATTTTACTGGCCGGATAGGCAGAGATACAGTAAGAGTAACAAGCATTACATCAGATTGCAAAAGAGTGCAGAGAGTCGTGAGAAAGCTGGTTTTGTTGTATGTGTGCAGGGCCATCTTGTTGTTAGCTTATTTTAATAGAAAAGGTGTTGTTTTTTCTTCTCAAAATGGCTTACCACAACTGCTTTTCTTCATTAGGGAAATACTTTTTATTTTTTTTTTTAATTAATTTCTTTCCTTTAAATTTCCCCTAAAGTATTTTATTATCTTTACTTTCTTCATGAAAAGTAGTCTATTTTAAAATATATAATTGACTGTTTCTTCTTCCAGTGTTTCTAAAAGCTGCATTTGTAGAATAAAATAGAAAGTATAATTGATTTCATAGCTATTAATCTATAAATGCTCATATTATAGTCAGAATTAAAAATGTCTTTATGAACTTAGTGCTTTGTAAGTAATTTCCTCAGCACTAGTTTTTTGGGGCACATACCAGCAGCACTTTCAGTTAATTTAAAAATAGGCCTAGTCTGTGATTTTAGCAATATTTGGGCAATTTGTTAGTTCATCTTGTTAAAAATTGAATACCAGACCTTTTTTTTACAGTGATGAAGTTATATATCTATACTTTCTAAGTCCATATCCCTGATGGCTTCAGAGTTTGGCTGTTGTAGTGTCACCTCAATAAAATCTGAAAATCAAGTTTCAATAAATAGCATATTTATAAGGGACTACAGTTAACAAAATGCAGTCTAATTGTCTTCTGTTGCAGTGCCAATAACTCATGAGACTTAATCGGAGATATTTGAAGATAAGAAGCCTTGGATAATTAATTTTTTTTTTTTTTTTTTTTTTTTTTTTTTTATCAGTCATGTTACAGTCTTCCAGGACTGGGAGGAAACAACAAAATTAAGCTACTAAAATGTAGCTGCCATTTGGCTGGCTGATCTCTAACGACTTGCTTTGTGAATGTCTTTCTCTCTTCTTTCAACTACAAAGTAAGTTAGAGTTTAAGTACAGCATATTATTGTGCAACTGCAGAGCTCATTCCTGGATGCCAGCTGCTTTTTTCTTTGGTTGAAATTGCTATTTTTTTCAGTTACAACTTTACAGATACACACATATATATAACACAAACTTTTGTTCAGTAACGTCTGTGGTTTGGATCCAAATGGATCCAGTATTTAAGAACAGAATATTCATGCAGCTGGATTCAACAGAGGCTCTTATTCTTAACCTAAATCTTATTTGATAAGATCCTCTGTCATCTAGAGTTACTGCACCTTTCCATTTCTGTTAAAGAAAAAAATGTAACAGGAAGAGAACTAAACCTGTAAAGTCTCATGCTTACATATGTGATTTCATCATCATTGTATCATGATGTCTTATTTGATCACAAGGAGATTTTGTTGTTTCATGTCTGATTTAGAACTATTTCCATGTATATCTTTGGCCAGAATCCCAGTTTGTAAATTGAAAGCATTCCAGAGGCATAATGTAGTTGTTACTTTTAAATATCATACATAGTTACTTTATACTTTCTTAACTGTGACAGCTCAGCTCACACATTTGAAGCCTTAATCTGTTAAGGGACAACAGTTACTGGGGAAACGGGTATGTGGTGTTTGGACTGTGTTTGGGAGTATCTGTATATATCATGTATGGGATGAATATTCAGTCATTGAATTTAACAGATACCAAGATTTTAAATACAAGAATTTAAAGAGGGCTTAATCTTCAGTTGTGCTGTGCTTTCATGAATAGTGCATCCGTTCAGCTTTTCTGAGGAAATTCAGTTGTAGTTGGAGAAATATGGGAATACATTCAAGGTGTCATCAGACAATATCCCTTGTGAAAACTGTAAGAAACTAACTTTCTTTACAGCCTGAAACAAGATGGCAACTCGACATCGAAGGTTGCCTCAGGTTAAAAATAACTTATTTCCCCAAAAGAAAAGTTACGAGAGAGGTTCTAATAAATATTCCCTTTATAGTCACAAAGGTTGCCAACAGTAATCCTCATTGCTGTTGCAAAAATTCCTTTGCTTCAAATCTGTACTTCTCAACAGAAAAGAGGTGCTTCCTACTTCATATATACTCAGTATTTGGACAGGACTGTACATTTAAAGAAGCAACGGCAAGTAATGGTCATATTCCCAAAATACCTGGAAAACAAAGAAAAATTTTATTTAAGTAGCAATAAGTATGTTTTCTGCTTTCGTCTGCATGTTCTTTCATTTGGTGACATGCTTCTACATCATTAAAAGATACTGACAATTTTGCCTCTCTTTATACATGTTTTTATACAAAACTAGAATTCTACAATTGTGTCATATAACTGGTAAAATTATTTTCTTAGTTCAGTAGTTTACATGCAACTTCAGTATAATTTCTGAAACATTCGTTCGTCTAATGTGTATAGTACCTGTAGGAGATGGAATGTGTTATGAAGCAGGTGCAATCAACCAAAGCCCATCAACAGACTGATCAGAATAAAACTCATGAAATCATTTGATACCAATAAAATGTTTCTCTACAGCTGGAAATTTACAGAAGACTCCAACAACTTCATTTCCATGGTAATGCACATTAAATACTATGAAGGCAGTGACTTGTAATACAAGCGTGGATCTTAACCTTGCTAAGAGCTCCTAAACAGCTCAGGCCAAATTTAGTAGTTAACTGTATGTTCCTTTTTGTAATCATACTGAAAATGTACAGATAGGACATAAAAAAATTGGCATATGAGAGAGAAATATTTAATGGTATGTCTGTGAAATACATCTGCATGAAGGTTATGCAGCTTTTCCAAAGAGCAAAAGAAATTCTGTTCTCTTTCTGTAATCCAAGTGGAAGTAAATGTTTCTTTTCAGAAGTATATAAGGTTATTTACCTTGAATTAAAACCGTAAATGAGACTTTTTAATACAAAATTTGATATTGCTTATACATGAGCACACACTGACAAAATTGTTGAGATAAGGCTATAATTTAAGTGTTTGATTTACAAGATGTATAATGAGTTTGCTTTAAGCATGGATCAAGATACCATTTAAAGTGATCTTACAGAGCAACCAGTGTTAGTAACTCTGTGTTAAATCCTTCTAGCTGTGCATGTAGGGACTTAACTACTAATAATTAACTGGAGTCATTTTATTAGTTATGAAAAACTAGAACTGCAAAAAATCTGCACAGTTTTAACGATGGTTTAGGTATGGCCTGTTTATCTGAAACAAGTAATTTTGGTAATTATTCTTTTTTTTCTTTTTTTTTTTTTTTTTTTGTCTCTTGGAGCTCTTTCCTTGAGACTTTGTGATGCCTCAAATGTACCTTTTAATTTCTATGGAAAGTCTGTCAGAATAGTAAATTAGACTGGGAAAACATCCTTGTTGTTAAAACCTTCTAATTTACTGTACCCCCTTTGTATAGGTGACAGTAATAACTGTTTCTTTTGACCATTAAAGAAGAAAATAATTCGGTAAGATGGTTAGCCTTTGTCATCTTCCTACCAGTTTAGTTTTAATTAAGTTTACTTGTGTGACTAAGCTAGGACTGCTGAAGTTGTTAGGAGTTTCTTCAAAAGTGCCAGTGAGATTTACAGGCAAGTACATCCTGGAATATAAAGTACAGCAGAAGATATTGAAAATGTCAAAGAGAAAATAACCTGATTATACCTGCAACAGCTTAAGTAAAATGCATCAGTAATGGAGTTAATGTAGGATAAAATCCAACTGAAACAGAATTTATGATTCGTATATTTAACCTAGAATATGGATGGTTTCATCTAGAATATAAACCCTTGCCAAGTATATCTTCAGCTCAGGACAACAACAGTAGGAATGAGTTACGTATGTTCTGCACAGTGGGTCATGGGAAGGGGGTGTCAGGTCTGCATAGCAGCTGAGTGTGATGTAATGAGGGTAGTCCCACACTGCTTTCTGGGTGTAGGAGGTGCTCAGAAACTTCTTCATTACCAGGGGTAATTCTAAATTATAAGTTTGCCTCTTCCATTTTCTATGCCACTGTTTATTTTCTAAGTTTATTTTAATTTTAAAACACTATAACTGAGGCTTTGTTTATTTTCCTTTTATGCAGAGAAGGAAGGGAGAAAGGAGCTGAGAAATGCCAGCATGTGCTTCTTTTACAATATTACTTGTAGCTGTTCAGCAGAAAGCTGGCAACATTGTTGATTTAAATATTTTATGGCTACAGTAACTTGGGACAAGTTAACAAGGGCTGAAAATCTGAGATCTGTTTCATCTCTCGCCTTAGATGAGGCACTTTTTTTTTTTTTCCTTTCACCATCTTAGAAATCTCTTAAGAAGGTACAGACCATCATAGCCACTTACCTTGACAGAAATCTTTTAATTTCCTATCCTTAGGTTTTTAAACATTTATGGAATTTTACAAAATAAGATTTCAACATTTTACATTTTTAATGTGTCAATTTATATGATTTCAAGTGTATATTGACTTCAGTGAGGTTAAGTGGCATACAGAGTATTTTGAATGTTGGAGTCTCAGTTTTGCCACTGAAATAAGCAGATGTTGCCAAGGCTTTGACTGTCTTCTGAACCGTGCACTTGACTGTGGAATTAGATATCTTCAAGCTGTTGGATTTAGACCACTAGCACAATCTCCCATGGTACATATAGAGTTCATGTATATTACCTTTGAATTTGCTGTGACATGAGCGTGACAGTAACTATTGGATCTTCTTATGAAGGGTATTCTAGTAAATTATGTTTAGAAATGTATTAAAAAACACAGGGTTTATTAAGGTGTTTAATTGCTTATCACTACATTAGAGTATGGTCATTGTTACAAGAAATTACTGGCTATCCTGCGTTGAAAGCCATGAAACATTTTGCCATAGATTTTACTCATGTGGTCATAGGAAATATATGATTTGGATTTGGGGACAGTGAACATTATAATCACAATATGAGATGATTGCACGAGGTAACTGTTTGCCTTGCCAACTGCTCGTGTTTAGGAGCAGAACTGTCTTCTGCACCACGTTTGCAATTTGTATCTTTTTCCTTCATTGATGACTTGCAGTCTAGTCTTTGCAGCTGCTCCAAGGGGCAGCAGAACTCGTATTTCAAGGGTGAGTTTTTTATAAAACTAAGGTGTATGATCCATTCTAATCCATATTTGCTGTTTTTTTTTCTCCCCCTTTCAGGAGGATACAGATCATAATTATTATACTTCAAGGACATATGGCCCGTATGATTCTACTAGCCGGGACCTGTGGGTCAATATAGACCAAATGGAGAAAGACAAAGTAAAGATTCATGGGATCCTTTCCAATACCCACCGGCAAGCAGCGGTAAGTCATTACACCTTTTTCCTCTTTGACATGGATATTTTTTGCCAGTGACCGACACAGTAGTATTGGCTACTGTTCACAGAGCTTTATCTTTGAATTTTGGTTAAGCTGTGAAGGTCTACGCAGTGTTGCTGTCAAATGATTCCAAGTTCTCTTTTTGCACAGTTCTTCAGAGATACCTTTATAGATATAGTTAACATTTACCTCTGTTCTTACGGATCTCAAGCTATCAAACAATAAGCTAGTTGAGTTGCTGAAGTTGGAGGGAATTTTACCATTGACTTCAATAGCAACAGAACTGGGTTGGGGATTAAGTTGTTGAAGCTCCAGTCTCCAATGGAGAGTATCTGTTTGGGCTGTTGTTTTGTATGAAGTGTTACCCTTACTTTTTCTTTTGGGACAAGTGATAAAAGTCAAGTTAGAGAAGTGACAGTTGTGACCACGATTTCAGAGTATTATCAAATAAATATCACAGGATGTAAATAACAGTCTTGTTTAACTTATTGTAATCATGCTGCCTCATAAAACAGGTATAAAAATAATGGGCTGACATGCTTAGAAGTGAAATTGAATGATGTATGATTTACAGGTTATATTCCCAGGTCTTGCCTATGGCTGGAAACTGCATACATAGAAGAGCCAATGTTAGTACAAACTAAATACAGAAAACTATAACTCAGAATTGTGTTTCATGAGCTTCCAGTTTCATCCATTCATCAGCTTGGCTCCAACAAAAAAGCCTTGTGCTTTGCCAGCTTAAATCCAAAATCTAATTAATGCCTTATTTAAAACTTTTTTAATTTTAAAAGATGCAAGTGTGTTTAACTGTTTTAAAGCTGAGAGAAAATCCACTTTAATTCATCTTTTCTCCCAGTTTATCTATTACCTCCTTGACATCAGGCAGGTGACTGGCTCAGAGAAATGTAAGGAGCAGCAAGAAGAAATACTGTGGTACTTAGCTCAGAATAGAGAAAGCAGAGTGGGGTGATAAATCCACTACGTTTGACTAACAAAGAGTCCAATACATAAAATATTTTTTGTTGCCAAAAAGACTGTAAGGAGACAGGATAATGGAAACGTGGAGGGTTCAGGCAGTTATATGCCTTTGGGGTAAACTTAATTAAACATGGTAACAGCTATTTTCTTAAGATAATTTGCTTCTAATGAGGAGGAAAAAAAAAAAAAAAAAAAAAAAAAAAAAAAAAAAAAAAAAAAAAAAAAAAAAAAAAAAAAAAAAACAAAAAAAACACCTCACAAAACAAAACACCCTCAAGGGTACCTAAAAGTGAGAACCTGTGTTCTCTGCCTTGTCAACTTCTTTTGGGATCTTGGTAATCTGTCTTAAGGAGGAGAATGGAAATGTGCAAAGAAGGTAATAAAGGAATTGGAAAGATCTATATAAGGTAAATAATCTTTCCTAAGTAAAAGTAATTTATGAGGCTTAGGATCTAAATCTTAATGAAATTTCATTGAGAAATTTTGTTTAATGATTAGTGAAGATGACACCCTTCCATCTTTTTGTTTTAAGCACTTTGTTTCCCATTGAATCTCTGAGGCTATACACCTCAAAGTGTTAATCCTACGGAGGATATTTTTTTAAAGTTATTGATTCAGAGGTTTAAAATGAAGCAATGCTTTTGGCCTGGGTGTGGGATCAGTGCCATTGAGCATGGTAGAGGGAAGCTTGACAGCATGAGGGCTTCAACTGTTTCTCCTCAAAACAAGTGTTTTACGACTTTTTTGCTGAATGTCAGGTGCCCACTCTGCCTTTCTGCCAGCTCTGGAAGAGAAGGCTGTGGTCCCAGTTAGCACACAGATATCCATCTCTTTTCATACTTACCTACATATCTTAGACTGTGAACTCAACTGGCTGCAGCCATGTCTACATACTGTTTCAAAGACCTTTTTCAGAAATTTATGTCCCTCCTGAAGGATGAAAAAGTATTGGTGAGTCATACTGAGGCTTTGTATTTGTATGTGTCTAGAACAGATTTCTTACATGTCTAAGCAAAGAACACCCATTTGTACTACACAACAAAAGTGTTGTTCTCCATAGCTGCATAACTGTAGAGTCATGTATTCTGAGCAAATCATACATAACTAAGCAACACCCTCTTCCCTTCTCTTCCATAGAGATAAACTTAGCCATTACACTTTTTAAAAAGACATTTAGCACAACTTTCTGTGACCTGGTGATTTACATACTGATAATTTCTAAAGATCATTCTCCCATTTGACAATAGAACAAGGAGTTAAACTGCTATAGGACAAACATTACTTTTTCTAATAATGTCAGGGACTATTTGAATGCTAAAAATTTTACACTGAATTTTTGAGTTTTCCTTCATTTGGAATTGTGCAACCTTTAGAGTTCCCAGAAGTTGCCAGTTGGTTTTGATTGTACAGGAAGAGTAAGAAAGATTATAAAAGTAATAAATAGGCTCTATAACCTGTGTAGTCACTGTTTGGGGAAAGTAGTACAAAAATATTAATGGAAAAAATAACACATCTAGCACTACAGGATTTCACAGGATCACACAGAATGGTAGGGGTCGGAAGGGACCTCTGGGGATCACCTAATTCAACCCCCCTCCCAAAGCAGGTTGGCCTAGATCAAGTCGCACAGGAACATGTCCAGGTGAGTTTGTTTTGCCAATTACTAGGCCTAACATAAAAGACACAGCCAGCAGGAAGACAAACCAGTAACTCAGCTGTATTGAACATAGAAAGGTCACTACATGGATAACCACCAAGGGTACAAATATGTCAATTAGTTCACAACCAATCAACATCACCCCCAACAACGATACCGCACAACCGACAAGAGGTGGAACAAATAAAGAACCAAAGTCTCCCATAGAGGGAATGGGAGACAACCATCAACAAGTTAATCACATAAGATAAAGGCAGCCATGTACTTCTCTCTCCCATAACCCACACTTGCAAAGGTCCAGGCTGACCGGGACCCAGTTCCAGGGAGAATCCAGAGGTCCTTCCCCAACAGGGAGAGTCTGTGAAGTGCATCCATGTCATAGATAGACTCTCTACCCTTCCTGCAAGTGGTCCCAGCTTTTATCCCCAAGCAGACACCTGACCTTTGTCAACTCAATGCGGGACCCCTGGGGCTCATTTCCCTTATGGGTCTCCCTGCAGGGCCGGCCGCACCCTGGGGGGAAGCTATAAGGCAAACTCACCACCTCTGTATGAAGGGCTGTGGTTATGTGTGAAGGACATAAGTCAACCTTAATTCAGGATTTGGGGTTCAAACCTCAGTATTTCAGTTTTGAAAGTCTCTGGAGGAGGAGACTGCACAACCTCTCTGGGCAACCTGTTCCAGTGCTCTGTCACCCTCACAGTAAAGAAGTTTCTCCTTATGTTTAAGTGGAATTTCCTCTGTTCCAGTTTGTGCCTGTTGCCCCTTGTCCTATCACTGGGCACCACTGAAAAGAGTCTGGTCCCATCCTCGTGACCTCCACCCTTTAGATATTTATAAATACTGCTAATATCTCCTCTCAGTCTTTTCTTCTCCAGGCTAAACAGACCCAGGTCTCTCAGCCTTTCCTTGTTAGAGAGGTGTTCCTGTCTTCTGATCATCTTTGATCAGAATTTGGAGAGAGTCTTCCATTGGACTCTCTCCAGCAGTTCCCTGTCTTAAAATAACACAAAGTGTTATTAAATAACACATGTGTTTTTCATGGGATATTACATTTAAACAGTGAAAAGACATTACTGGGATTTCAGCACTCCTTCATGTCATGACTACTGATTTGTTCAGAGTTTAGCCAGGTAGCACACTGGGTGGTAATTGCGGGTGACCACAATAATCACTGAGCTTTGGGAAAGGAGTGAAATAGATGGGAAAGGATAGAGCCATCAGCAGAGAGGGAAAATTACTTTGCATTGGAATGGTGCTTTATGGTGAGCTTAGGTGAGAAGAGTCTGTTCTACAGATTAGAATTGTCTGCAGTGAATTCAGCTGACAGAGGATAGTCACCTATAGGCCAACAGGGGAAAAGATTTTTTTTTTCCTTTTATTTTTTTAAATTTTGCAAGAAGTACCTTAAGTAGAGTTTGTTAATGCTTCTGTTGAATATTTCTTTGTAAATCATTTCAGCTCCTAGTTAACAGTATGGAGAGGCTAAGGAACCGGTGTCAAGTGGGTTTGACAGATGAATTGCCTTCCAGTGACCAGCCTTCATTAGATGAGCACCCAGGTAGCAGCAGGATGTCAGGGAAAGCAATTGAAACTGAAGGAGCATGTGACAGAAGAAAAAAACACCCACAGCCAAGGGAAGGGCCATCCTGTAAAATTTAGGTGTTGCTAAGGCCTTTAAAAATTGATGGCTTTTCTTAAGAACAAGATTAAAGCAATATTTTTTTTAAGGAAAAACTCAACAAATCTTTCTTATTTTTATTCTTAGAGGATGTTATACTGCTTGCTACTGTATTTTGCTTTCTGAAGTCTTCAGTGACAAAGATCCACTGCTTTAAAATGTTTGAGTGCTACACAGAATTGTTTCCAGCCAGTTATTGGCAATTTCAAATTAAGAATAACAAAGCTCCAGTGAAAAATTAAAAATAAACAAACAAACAAAAACCCAGATGTTTTAAGTGGAGAACTGTTAATTTTGTTTTCTCTTACCTTTCTAAACAGTATCAACTTTATTTTCTGGTGTTGTTCCTTTCAGAGAGTGAATCTGTCCTTCGATTTTCCATTTTATGGCCATTTTCTACGTGAAATTACTGTGGCAACTGGGGGTAAGTGACTTTCCAACCATTACTTTGAGTAATATGAGAAGAGTTTCTTGCAACTATTTAAAATACATTTTCTTCCCCCACATTTGTCAAGCAATAAACTGCAGCATTTATTTAGGAAATTCTACATTCCACAAGAACAAAATTACAAAATATTGATATGATGAAAAACTTCCAGCTGCTCAAGCTGAACTGTTATAAAACCTTGTCAGTGTAAGACTTTATAGCATTAATCATTTTCTATTTAGGTATTTCCCCCCAAAAAAAATCTTTATATGTGGGCAAGTCTGTAGCAGTTGCACTTGTGGGAACAGTGCTGGAGCCAAAACAAGGAGGGAAACTTAGGCTTTGCCTGCATGGGGGTTTACTATCAAAAGATAAGAAGTGCTGCTAGAAGTACATTTGTTATCTGTAAGGCAAACCCATTGTAGTGCATTGTGTTGGTGTGGTATGATGTCTTCAGCTGTACCGTGGTGTTCCTCGCCTTCTGTGGGGTAAGGTGACACAGCTGGTCTTGTGGCTCTGGGCACCACTGGTGGTTCATGGTTAGGCTTCTCCCTTCTACCTCTGCTTGTTCCTTGCTTGCATCAATCTCCTGCACTAGGAACAGCCATCAATCTCTCCTGCTCCCCTCCAGCTCCGCCTCCTTGAAAGACAGAGGAGACTAGAGGAAAATGAAATTGTGAAAGACGACAAATGAGGAAAATGAGAAGGAGTGGTCAAAAAATTAAAACCGGGAGGCAGAGGTCAGCATCACAGAGAGCACACCCACAGCATGGTCCTTGAATGTGTTCAGCAAGTTCATGGACTCTGGTTGGTGGTGTTACCGTAAATTCCAGTCACAGAAGGGAACCCTCTAAGACTTGAAGTTTTAGAAGGCAGGCATTCTTTATTACAGCACTGAGTGCACGGGGCACTAATGTTCCACCTAATGTTCACACCCATTTGTCTCGTAACACGAGTTATGTGTCAGTTACTCATACTTACACATGAAATTTCCAATAAATTATTTACATATTCACAAGGATTCATTAACATATGTAAATGGCCCTCAAATGTGCGTTATGGTGCCTCCCGATGGTCATCTGAGTCTGGTGGTCATTTCACTTCATCTTTCCTCCTCTTTCTCACTTTGCCCCAGATTTGCCTTTGGGGTTGCTGTTCATTTGGCACATCTTCAAATCCCAGGACTGGTTTGTTCTGCTCTTCTTCCTGTTGTTTACCTGCTGCCTAGACTTTCCGAACCACAGGGTCAGTTTGTCTTTCCTGTTATCTATGTGCAGACTATAAAGAAAGCTGTAAATTAAGCAAGATTATTTCCTTATCTTGCTTCAGTACACATTTATAGCATATTCTAAACTCTTCAGGCTAGCACATCCTATCATATGTGTGTAACTAAGCAGAACTTTTGTTATTCCTTTGATCTTTTCAAGCTAACAAATGCTTGGTCACACGTGCAAAGTTACAAAAGTATAGTTTAAACAAAATTATATGTTGTTTGATTGCTGTATCAGTGGTGTTCTGCTTACTACTGACGGAGGTGTAATAAGGCAATTAGACAGAAATAGGGACCACCATCACCAGGACCAATCCTACCGTGTCCCTGGTCAAGGATTCTCCTTCTTATGCTATGGATGATCAGCTGGCCAGAATCAGTGGATGCCCATGTCCCACTAGAGCTCTGAATGAAGGATGATTTGACTGAAAGATTAGGGAAGAATTGCAGCCATTGTCTCAACAAGTGTAGGAGCTGGAACAGAGGTTTCTGTCATGCTCTGTGTCAAAATGTCCATTTTGCTACCAAAGAGTAAGAATATGAAAGACAAACAGAGGTGAAGAAAGATTGATCATAAATGGTTGATTTGCAGTCAGAACAATAACATTTGCTGCAGAGTCATGGAGTGACTTCAGTACAAGGGTTTTCTCTTCTTAATCAGCAATTGACACTTTGATAATTTTGATCAGATGAGCCATGAACTACTGATTGGTATTTTGAGACTTGTCTGATTTCCATTCTGCTTTGCTTTTAGCTTCATTTTGGTGCTTGATCATTGATGCCTAGTTTTGTACACTCTTATTAGAGGAGTTGCATTTGATGAGGAGCCAAAATCAGGTACATTATCTGTGTAGCATGAAAGAATGGGGTGAGATGAATCCTGCACAGCTAAAACAGTAGCAGTGGGGACAGTGTTCATTCTATAAATGTCCCCTTATTCTTACTGTTGAACTCGGTTCCTTAAAACTTCACAAAATTAACTCTTTCTCCAAGTAATTCTTCTTGAGTGGTCATTCTGGCTGGCCTTCACTTTTCATGGAAGCCCAGAATTTTAACCCCTGCTGTCACTAATATACTGCTGACATCAGTCTCTCCCCTCTGCTGCCAAAGTTAATCTCCTAAGGAGAACTGTGTAGTAGTAATTTGTGAGGAAAACAGTTTTTCTTTTGGTGTAGAGCATATGGGGAATTTTGGTGTTTTGTTTTCCGTTTGCAGGTTTTCTTTGTTCTTGTTGTGTTTTTGTTTGGGTTTTTTTAGCATGTAAGCATATAAAAACTGCTGCAGCTCTGCAGCACTCTTTTCTCTTGCTGTTAGTGGAACACTGAATGATAATTCTATTTTTCTTTTTGCTTCAATTCTACTAAATAAAATAATATTGCTGTGCAGATACCTATTGTCAAGCTAGACAGGAATTTAACATCAGTCCTTTTACTGTAAGCCACTGACATTAACACAGAGATACTTCTGTCTTTCATGTGACACTTCCATGATTTTCAACCTCACAGTTAAGCATGAAAAAGTAAGATCTAGTCATTAATAGCTTAAAAATATTCCCTTGATAAAGCCCAGTAACTGTAAGTCATGCTGTCAGTATAGGAGAGGATACAAGCTATTCTACAGCTTTTGGACTCTTAAACCCATTTAACAGGAAAAGAAAGATCTGTCTCTGCCTTAACTCTCTGATAATTATTTTGCTTTGGCTGTATTTGCAAATTTTGCTACCACAAGTCATTGGTGGTGCAGTGTGGTTTAGAGATTAGCACCAAAGGATAAAGACAGGTTCCAAGTGCTTTTTATACTGTATAGTCTACTGTTTCTTAGAAGACAAGATTTTACAATGGCATTACTATTTTTAGAGATCTGGAACACCTCCAGAGGTTATTCTAAGATTAAAAGAAGGACAAAGTTAGTGTGCAGGAGTCCCACATGACTGATGTCCACTTCCTAGAGAGCAGGATATGATTAATTATGTTAATGACAACACTACAAATTGGTTTTACATCCAAATTAAATAACCTTGTGAAAAGTAAAGTTGAGGACAATGGCACATAGAACCCCTGTCACAACACAAACATGCACCCAAATGGTTTTAGCTTTCCTCATGGAGGATGTCTTGTGGCATAGTGGGATTTCCAGGGTACTTCAGATGACTTTGAAATTGCTGCAATGTAAAATGCAACTCTTTTTCATTTTAACTAATATTTATTTCCTTTTCCAAATGGCTGTGTTGAGCTCATTGCATTTAAGGGAGAACAGAGAGTGAAAATAACTATTCTAAGGGCTTTTTTCACTGTTGTACTTAGCCTGTAGTTCACAAGGCTATTTAACTCATAACTAGGAGTTAAGACCTCTTATACTATTATTAATATAATCAGTAATTTGTGATTTCCTGGCATATGAGCATCTATCTCCCTACATTGCTATAGAGAGAGTTTTTAAAGCGACCTCTGAAGAGCTCTCAAACCTTTAATAATTTTTGTGTTTTCTGGTGCAGCGTTGTATCAGATAAAAAAAAAAATCCTAAATAGTTTGTGCCTCATACAGCAGCTCTCATAGATGTTACTTTTTCTGTGATACTGCTATGCCTGTAGCAGCATTACAGAGGAGGATGCTAGATAATCTAAATTATTGTGGATTTTCATTAAACCTCATACTTGTAGATTGGGACTAATAAAGGTTTTAGGTTTCATGAAGGGTCTTAGAGCAGTTTCAGTCTCTGTTCTATGGAATAACTGAATATTATTGTATATAGCTTGTAAATCAAGAACATACAGTAGAACCAAACTACTTAGGAACATAAAACTGATTTGATTTTCACATTTAACTATAGATATTTGGACGCAGCAAGCAAAATGGCAAATAAAAGTAGTTCTGTATTATCAGATATTGGGAAAACGATATTTTGGTTATGGAACTTTTATCTAGAATTATGCTATCAAGGAAATAGTTAAGCAGTTGTTTAGAAGAACATACCTTATGTATGTCAGATTTTATTGGACAGTGCAGACAACTTGGCAAGTGTACACTGCTGGTATTTTACTAAGAAATCCTTCAGGGTATCTTCAAGTCTTGTTTTTAATGTGTGTTCTGTTTGAAGATTTTTTGAAAGGAACATTTTTCTCTGTTTCAGTAACAGTCACATTTTTATAGATAGTGTAATACATAAACTTCGTGAGGTGAATTCAGAAGCAGATCTTGAACTGACATAAGTTTATACAATTTTGGTGTAGTAGTTTGTTTTGTTGCTCCTTGAACTAGGATGAGTTCAGCAACATTCTTGCTGCTACGTCTTTGATTATAGGTTTATCATCCTCACACTGATTTTAATAAGTATATGCAGTCTTCCTGAATTCACCCCTTTGCAGTCAGGTTTGGGTTGTCTGGGGTTTGTTTTTTTTTTATCTCCTGTTGATAGAAAAATAATATATTATTTTATCAATCATATCTATGCAAACAGTATTATAATTTTTCCCTAAAATCTTCAGTGAAATTTAGTTGCTACTGTCCATATTGCAGTTATCTTCCCCATATTGTGTGCTTTTAATGACAGCTGCTGTCATTAGTTAGCATTGAGTACAGCGGTAGAGTTTTCAGAGATAACGATACTATCTAAATGCAGCTAAGAGCTTCCACTGTCTGATAACATAATTGCTTTTCAGTTTGCTATCTTGGACAACTCATGTATATTATCTGTTACTAACCTTTGTTGGGAACCTAGAAGACAGGGGACAGGTAAATAGACTAATACAAAACCCCAAGCCTAGTGCCCTAGTTAATGCCTAAAGGTCAATCTGATTAACAGGTTATTGTATGGGTCTGATGACGCAGAAAATTCTTGATGATTTGGGCAAAATGTGGCTCCATAAGGCATCCTAGGTGAACAGGATTGTCATGACTAGAATTTTCTGACATTGAGGCTGTTTGCTCTGAACCATCCATTGTGTTTTATTCCCAAAGCCAATAAGTGCTTTGTAAAACAGAAGTTAATGCAATTATTAACATGTTGATTCTGAATATTTCACTAGCAAATTCATTTCAATTAATTATAATATCACTAATGAAATGGAATTTTCAGAGCTGAAAATGTTACTTGAACATCAGTCCCAAAAATGTGGGAGTAATTACTTTCAGCAAATCAAGCACGTCTAATAGCTAAATCCTGAAGCCCCTAGTTAATTTTTCACTCGGTCTTAACTCAGGCAAGTGACTACTGTTTTCCAAGTTCAAAGGGAGAAAATATGGTCTGAGCCTAGAAGAGAAGGAGGTAAAGGGCAGTGGAAGGTTGAGGCTTATTCTGCTCTGGCACGTGAATGTGTAGACACCAACTACATGGTCTACGGTAGGATGAAAAGGTGCTGATGATGAGGCAACAGAAAGAGTGAGAGGTTCCCTGATAGTGTTGCAGTGTGTAGGAGCCAGGAGCCCTGTGTGGTAAATGATATGGAGGAAGTTTATACACTGGAAAGTTAGAGTATAGATGTGATTTCAGCTGACAGGGAGCACTGGATTGTAGCAAGGAAATGGTATTATCCTGAAAATGTAGAGTGAAGGAAAAATGCAGAAGAAACAGAGGGAGAAATCAAGCTGGAGGACACTACTCTTAGGATAAGAAACAGCCATTTAATAGACCGTCTATTTCAGTAGCAGCTCCCAGTGGGGAAGCTGTTGCACTGGTGGTAAGGAGCACAGATGAGTGGCACAAAAGAAAAACAGGTGTGAATGAAAAGATGAAACTTCAATGTTATGCCTCAGATGCCTTCTATAGTCTATTATGCAGGTTACTATGTTGGAAATGAGTGTATTTCTGCAGGTATGTGGAATTTGAAGCAAGAATACTGTATAAATGACAGAACACAAAGCAAATAATTGTGGTAGGCTTCCATGTGGAAAAAATATTAAAATTGGCATGCTTAATGGTAGGTAAGTTACACTAGGGAAAACCACAGGATTGTAGAGGGATAGATTATAAGTTGAACAAGGTAAAGCAACCTCTTGTAGGTAAAGTTCACTACTCCAGCAACCTCTGAACATGTCATTAACTACCCAGACATCCCATGGAAAAAAAAAAAAAGAAACAATTTGAAAGACACATCTTTATAAGTATAACTCATAAAATGTATACTATCAAGAAGTAAGAAGTAAAAGGTATCAGAAGCAAGAGGATTAGTATTTGGTGAAGGAAGACAAAAAGGGACTGAGTGACATGGTTATTGCTTTGTAAAAGCTTAGCTATTCCACCATGGGTTAATCACTGGTAGTGTTAAAAGGGACACTGCCATGAAAGTACACAGTCTGAAATAACTCTGTGAGTTACAGTCATGGGCATAGACTGCAAACACATTTACAAGTAAAACAAATTATGTACAAAGGGCACAGTTCCTCTGGCTGTGCCAACATCTATATCTATGTTTGTCAGCCTAAGCTCATAGACAGTCAACAGAGATGTAATTAATATCATCAGCAGAGTCTATGAACACTGAAGACAGATGTTTAGAGTAGGTTGGTTTAATTGCATCCTGTGTCTAATTCTCTCTATATGTCAATGGCTATATATATGTGTGTGTATATATATGATTACAAAGAGAGTCAGTTATGATCAGGTTATATATAAATGTTTGAATTTTTAGATTTATAAAGCTGAGTGAGTTGACTATTGAGGTGTTTTCCCAGCTAGCATAAAGAAAGCTCCAGAGATGCCCACCTACCCCATGTGATAACAAATGAATAACTGAAGTAAAGAAAAAACATAACTCAAAGAAATCAGAGGTGTTTCAGAGAAAAAAAAAAAAAAAAATAAAAATTCAGAATATTCTGCAGAAGAATCTTATATAAGAATTACAAAAAGGAAAGCTTGCAACTGCTAAAACAGTGAAAAGACAGGTAAAACGACATCCTTTAGGCAATCAAATCATAGCATTGAAAATAAAATACTTTGATTGTTTGAAACAACTTGGAATGCCAAAGACAGCATGTATTGGCCAAACATAACCAAGGGTATTAGGGGGCTGATGAGAGTGTATGGGGAAGAACAGCAGTAGGAGCCAATAAATATGTGCAATAGGTTTTGAAGCACAGAAGGGATGAGCCTTTAAAAAGTAAGCCATGTATTAAAATCTGATGAGATAATATTTGTTAAATCGTTCCTCAGCAGAGGAACATTCCTGAGCAGCAGGCAGAGGAATTATTTGAAATAATTCTTATGGCAGAAGTGCTGCCTGGGCATTTCTAACACTATTAATAATGGGAGGAGTACCAAACAAAGAAATAAAAAGACAATCCAATTATAAATCCCACTGTGATTGAATTAAAGTTGGTAATTTGCTAAAACTGAAATGAAGAACTCTTTGTGTGATTATGTTATTTACCAAGGTCAGATCGCATGCTTAAAATTATCTGTATTTATTAAAGAGAGAGGTCTTTGTGCATAGAAGAGAAACATAGCTTTTCATCAAAACTGCAACTGTCTTACTCACTACTGACCCAAAATAAAATTACAGGCATTGAATGGACTGAAATAAATGTTCAAGTGAAACCTGATGTTATTGAAACCTATCTTGATGAGCACCTGTGAGGTACCCTGTTTCTAAACAGGGACCAGTCAGGACCACTGATTCAAAGTCATCTTTTATTATTGCAATATGCAATTGTGTATTTCTCACAGTTGTGGGCAAGTAACAGAGCCAAAAAATCTTCAGTTAGCTAGATACCTAGTTAGCTGCTTAGAAGTCTACATACTATACAGAGATACCACATTTTTAATTTTGTTTTGGACATTGAGTGTGTATACAGGATTATGGTGTTCATGTTTAATTGTACAGTTTTAATACATCAGGAGTGATATGAAAAGCAAGTACTGAAGTGCATAGGATTCTAATATAATTTGCATCCTATTTTGCAGTGCTTTCAGTGAAAGAGGATAAATGAAAGAGCGGAGTATGCTGTGGGGAAAGAAATAAAGCCTGATATTGCACTGTCTGAACTGTCTTTTTGTGTTGGCACATAGACCAATACCTCTGAGTAGGAGGGAAACCTGACCACCTAGCTGGTGGTCCTATGGAAAGAGAAAGACCCACAGACTTAGGATCTGAGATTGTTAAAGGTGAGGGTGGTTGTCAATCTGCAGTCTGGCATAAGCCTACACTACAGAAGAATTATGCAGAGGTTTGTCGCTCTCAAAGGATGATTGTGTTCTCATGCATTTTCTCTGCATTGCATAAGTTACTTTCTTAAACTTTCAAAACTAGTGAATAGGTGGAATGAATTTTGTCTGGTCCGCTAGAGTATCAGTATACTAAGTAGAGCACCTTGTTGGAGCCTGTCAGAAATCTCAGTGAGGCTTTTCTGGTTGTTCTTGCTGCCCTGGACACTTCAGCACAGGACCTAGAGGAGATGTGTTCATCGCTTAATGAAGAGCTCTCCGATAACAAAAGTTACCCTGTGAGCAACTTCAGTGAAATGGCAGAAGTGGTAGAAAGCAGAGTGAAACAGCAATGCTTCTAGCCAAAGTCAGTGACTCAGACTGCCCTGTGTCTGTTACAGGGGATTATGCACTTGTCATCACCAGTGGGCAGCTCCCTCTGTAAAGGACTGTAGAAGTCTGGCTGTAGACTGACAAATACCAGCTTGCACAGTTGACTTCTCTTTACTCCCGCTGTTTCTGATGTCTTATATTGCCATAGAACTGTTAAAAAAAATTTCTCCTTGTACAGCTTCCTTTGTCTGTAATTCCTGTGTCAAGTATCCCTTCTGAAACTACCTCTCAGATTGTTGTAAGAGGGTGGCACTTCATCTTTCCCTTGAAACTCTGTTTTGTCTTGCTTACCATAAGTGACCTCACACAACTTTCTGCTCCTGCCCTTACGCTTTATCTTTAGAAATTGGATCAGGAACACTCAGGACAAGGGGAATGATAAGCGTTAGGGGAAAAAAAATAAATTCCATGTCCTTTGACATCACTTGCCAACTTTGACTGTGAGACTTACAGACAGGAGTTGCACTCAAGTGGTAGCAGGACTTGAAAAGACCACATCTTTGTTTGTCTGTAAGGTTCTGTTTCATAGAATCGTATCACATAAAATCTGTATCATAGAGTAACAGGCCAAAGCATTTGCCCATGTGTAATGCCAAACAAGCACTTAAATAATTTTGCATATGAGATACTTAATAATAAATTAAATGGTTTAATGCTGAGGCAAAGAGCCTTCAGGATAGCCAGCAACTGCTTCACTGCATACTGGGAAGTTGTTAGGTATAGGCTATGTCAAAGATGGATCCATTACTTTGTGTTGCAGAATTTTGTAGCAGGCATGTATCTTCAGCCTTTATAGTGGCATCGCAATATTTCAATGTTACACTTTTATACTGTAGAGAATATTTTTAATGCGTTACAAGTGCTTATTTTCTGCATCTCCTACAAAATATGTTTATTTGGTTTGCTGTATGCTTAGAAGCTAAAGAAAAAACTTCATTTCTTTTTACCAATTGACTTTCTAAAAGCTGCTGTATATATCGAGTCTCAAAATCTTATGTGATTTTATTTTGTCTTTCATACCTTAAAACACAATTTTAGGCCCTATTCCCAATGTTAAAGATTGAATAACTGAACTCTGCAAACCCCAGTTGAAAAAACATTTACTGAAAAAAAAAAAAAATCCTTCCCAAACCAAAAGCAGGTAACTGGAAGATGATGAGAACAGTGGATAATATATTTAGTGTCTAATTAAGAGGAAATTCCTGATAAAGAGTGGGAAATGGGCCTTTCATTTCTGTAAGGCCCATTCATAAAAATGATGTATTAGTGTGGAAGTCCTGGGCCTTAGGAAATGTGTTCAGCCCATAAAGCTTCTAAGATTTGTACTTGTGTCTGTCATGAATAAATAATAAAAACCAGGCAGTTGGTAACACATTTTTTTAAAAACTGAGTCTTCTGAAGTATAGAGCATATTAGACACAAATCATACCGGGAAATGTGTTGAAATTCAGCTGAGTGCCAGTTTTCTTTACTAAATATGAGGAGTGCTCTAAGTTGCAGTATTTCTAATAAGAGGTCGGGTCTTACTAGTTTGAATTCTGTCCAAATATAATTAAGAGTTGTTCTTTTCCAAAAAAGTTAATCTGTAACTTTGGCAAAAGCTCTGTTCTGTGTTCTCTTAGGTTAGCTTCTGTTGATTTTCTTTTTTCCATGTGATGAATTTGGAATAATGTAAATTCAAATACAAAAGGATATTAAAAGCTTTTGTCTGAGCTGACTGAACATTTGGCTTCCTTTAGAAATGACTGTTAAAATAATTGACAATGAAAATCATAGAATGTTTTAGGCTGGAAGGGACCTCTAGAGGTCATCTGGTCATCACCTCCCTACCTAGGTCAGATCACACAGGGCCCTATCAAGCCTGACCTTGAATGACTCCAGGGTGGGGGCCTCCACTATGTCTCTGGGCAGCCCATTCCGATGATCTATCACTCTTATACTAAAGAATTTTTTTTTCTAATATCGAGTCTAACTTTATCCTTACCTAGTTTAAAACCATTGCTCCTTGTCCTATCATTACAAACCCTTTCGAACAGACCTTCCCCTACCTTCATGTAGGTGCCCTTTGGGTACTGGAAAGTCACTTATAAGGTCCCCCCAGAGCCTTCTCTTCTCAGGCTGAACAGCCCCAGCTCCCTCAGCCTGTCTCAATATGAGAGGTGCTCCAATCCTTTGATCATTTTGGTGGCCCTCCTCTGGACTCACTCCAATATGTCTATATCCTTCTTGTGCTGGGGGCCCCAGAACTGGACACAGTGTTCCAGGTGGAACCTAGGATTACCTCCCTGTCCTCCATGTGCCTTAGTATGTGTTCTAGAGGGATCTGTTCCATAATCTTCCCAGGCACCGAGGTGAGGCTGACAGATTGTTAGTTCCCAGCTGTTTTTTTTTTTTTTTTTTCCCCTTTTCAAAGATGGGCACGATGTTACTCTTTCTCCAGTTGCTAGGGACTTCACCTGACTGCCGTGACTCATCACATAGTAGAGAGAGTGGCTCAGCAGCTGCATCAGCCAGTTCCTTCAGTACTCTGGGATGCACACCATCAGGTCCCATGGACTTATTTATGGTCAGATTCTTCAGGTAGTTATGAACCTTGTCCTTGCATGCAGTGGGGGAGGCCTTCATCTACCTGGTCCTTGTCCTGTGGGTCACCAACTTGAGGGCTGTGAAGAGAAGAGTTGTCAGTGAAAACTGAGGTAAAGAAGATATTGAGTACCTCAGCCTTCCTCTCGTCCTTTGTTGCCAATTCACCATTGTTTGTCACTGGGGGGGTACACCTTCTTTGACCTTCCTTTTCTGATTTAGATACTTCTAGAATCCCTTTTTCTTTTTCTTTGTATCCCTTTCCAAGTTCAGCTCTACCTGCACCTTAGCTTTCCTGACTTTATCCCTATGTAACCAGGCAGGTTCCCTGTATTCCCACCAGGATACCTGTCCCTGTTTCAACTGTTTGTGCAATTTTACCTTGTTCTTTAATACAGCCAGTAGTTCATGACTCAGCCATGCTGGTCTTTTTCCCTTCTTGCCTGATTCCCTGCACGTGGGTATTGAGAGCTCTTGTGCTCTGTGGAAAGCTTCCTTAATGATCTGCTAGCTCTGCTTTGCTCCTTTATCTCTGAGGACTGCCTTCCAAGGGTCCTGTTGAGCAACTCCTTGAAGAGCTGGAAGTTTATTTTCCTGAATTTCAAGGTGCTGACTTTGCTTTTCATCTGTTCTATACCCCTTAGCATAGTGAACTGAACCAGTGCATGGTCACTGTAACCCAGGCTGCCTCCAGTCTTCATGTCCCCAGCGAGTTCACCTGCATTGGTCACCATTAGGTTCAAAACCACATCCCCTCAGGTAGGGCTGTCTATTACTTGCTTTAAAAAGTTGTCATCCAGACACTCCAGGAATCTCCTGGATTGCCTACAGCTTGCTCTGCTGCTTTTGCAGCAAGTATCAGGATGGGTAAAGTCCCCCAAGGGATGAGAGCCTGCAAGTGTGATATCTCCTGGAGCTGGAGTATGAAGGCTTCATCAATAGCCTCCCCTTGATCAGGTGGTCTATAGTAAACACCAACCACAAGGCTCCCTTTGTTATCATGATCCCTAATTCTTGCCCATAGGTTCTCAGCCTTCTCCTGGCTATTCTTCAGGGACAACTCTTCACAGTTTATCTATTTCTTAACACAGAGGGCAACACCTCCACCCCTTTTTCCATCCCTATCCCTTCTAAATAACCTGTAGCAAATAATACCCTGATCCTACTGCTATCAAAATGGGCTGTAAAGCTCCTCATGTTGCCACAGGATGCTTCCTTAATTTGCTGCATTTCATATCAGGACAACTGTCCCAATTCCAGGTAGCTGCTGCGTTAAAACCATATTCTACAATGACAGGTGGTAGCACTGATAGTCACCCCTGGTCCTCCTTGACATAGCTCAGTATATTTACAAGTTGTAGCACAGTAACAATCAAAGGGTAACGTGTCAAAGTCTGTGAGGGGCTTTTTTTCAGTTACGTAAACAGTATTAGGTACAAGAAGAGAGTAATACAGGCAAGAGTTTTGCATGTGTATAGATAAAGTGCCTTTAATTCTGATAGGAAAGGATATTAGAAACATATTTGGAAACACCCAAAAACTGCTATGTCAGTTCAACTAAACTGTGTTTTTAAAGTTATGATTAGGTGATAGTCCTATCTAGTTAATAATTTTTTTTTCTAGCAATCAAGGGGTCTTTTTCCACTGTTATGCTGTGCAGTTTAATACCTCAAACAGTATTTCAACAGCTCATGTGATGACATAAGTCAAGCTTTAAGCTACTGCAATGTTAGTACAACAGGTAAGCATTTATGCTATATTAGGTTTGAAACTTAGAATCTAATACCACTGCATTGCATTACATTATCTCTAATATCACTAACATGATGCAGAAGTTATGTGGTGTAGATATGCTTATAAAGGTCTTATTTAAAAAAAAGTAGTGTGCAGAATCATCATCTAAAGAATTAATAAGAAAAACAAATTGTAAGAAAAAGAGAAATGTAAAGCCTTGAAACAATGTCCTAGTTTGCAACTTGAAAGTGATGCTTATTTCTTACTCCTTTATTTTGCTTCAGGCTTACTAATTCATTGGGCTATTGGCAGTATGTCCAAAGCAATTTTAGCAAGTGACAGTAGGTTTGCTTTTCAGCTGCATTAGTAAGTATGGAGTTTGTTTTTGTTGTGCTGTAAGCAGCTTGTTGTTATCTAAAAGAAATGTTTGGAAGCTTACACAGGCTTAATTAAAATCAATGAAGGATTTAAAAGTGAACACTAAAATTATTGCTGAAGAAATACAATTAACAAAGTAAATTGCATTCTAAAATGGTTCCAGATCAGCCCACAGGAACCCAGTGCCAGGCCTCAGCTGATGAGGAAGCAGGAATTATTCTGCTGTTGAAAGAAGGCAGCAACATAAAAGACTGGAACCATCCTACTGATGGCACAGCGTCACATTAAGAAAAGGTTATTCAGTCATTTAGTTTTACATGTTGCCAGCAGCATTATTATTAAAAAATAAATACAATTTCTCTTCCTTCTTCCCATTAAGAGTATATCCTTTATTGTACCCAAAGCAACTAATCACCCATAATTTCCATTTCCTTTCTGTATGTCTGAAGAAAGACTGCTAGAGAGTATGAAAAGCACGTGAATCGAGCTATGTAAGCATTTTTGTGTTTATTACTTCAGATAAAGTATTCTAATTTCTCTACTTGGGATCTGTCAATGTCAGAGAAAATTTCTACTCTTGGAATTTCATTAGCATCTCTAACAGACAGTATAGGGAATACAAATTTTCTTAGCTATTCTGCAATGTGAGTGTGATGGCTATCCCCCTCTGAATCTTGGAGGGTCTTAAGAAAAGCAAATGCTGCTGTGTGGTTTGCATGTTCAACATTGGGAAAATGGAGTACCTGCAACTGTTGTCTGAGTCACATTATGAGAAATTATGAGAAAACACTTGTCCATTGCCAGCTCCTTCATTGTAGCACTATCCCTTCCTTGTCAACAACTTTGTCTCAAACCAGTCCTGGCTAAACTCATTGCCCTTGCAAATCATTCAGATTGGTATCAGCCTGTTTTCTGAAACCAAGGCCATTGAAATAAGCAGGTTCCCATGGATATTTGTCAGTTTTTAACTGGGACTTAAATTGCTTTACTTGCTTCTCACTCCTCCGTACAGTCTTGGCCTTGACTCCATTCACATTATCTCCCCTTCCATCAGTGTTGTCATTTGGCTGTGACATCTCTAGCCTTCAAGTTTTTTTCATGCATATTCTTGTTCCTGAGGAGATGTTTCCAGTTGTGAGGTGGGAAAGAATCATTTAGGACTAGATAACAGTGGACTTCTCATGTAAATCTTAGGAGAGAATTCATTAGAGTTTTGCTGTTTTTTTTCCTTGCTATGTCTTGAACTGGTCATTTTGTCACAAAGTATTGATTTAATGATAAGAACATGTCTTGAAAAATTTAATAAACAGAAAATGGCTTCTATTGTTTTCATGGGAAGCTTACCTCGAAACTAGACGTTTGTTTCCATGTGTTTTAGTTCCTCTTACCTTGAATGTTTTTTCCTTGTTCCAGTGCACTTTGGCAAATATTCTAGACAGGGCTTTTATTTTAGAACTACTACCACTAGCCCATATTTTAGAACTACTACCACTAGCCCATAATGTAGTAATGATTTCACATGTTTTGTCTGTAATTTTGATAGTGACATTCAAATATGCTCATCCTTCAGCCTGGAAAAACAGATTGTTATGTCTTTCCAGTGTGTCTCCAGGAAATAGGAATCACTAACACAGGGTTCTTACTTCATCTCACCAACCAGTCCTGATCACAGCTTTTAAAAGGTCTAGGATGAATAGACAAGGGGCTAGGACCATGAGCGCAAATGCTGCTACTCCTTCAAGTGTTAGTGGGTTCAAAGTTGCCTCATGTTGCCAGAGACAGCATTGATATAACTTAGCAGGCCAGGTGTGACCTGCAATTCCTGCTAGAAATGTTTTAATTTCACCCATTACTGTACTACAAAATCTGTTCAGGATGAAGTATAGCCTGTAACTCTGCCTTTAACCAACCTGTAAAAAGAAAGACAGACCTTGTAAAACTGCATCATGATCCTTGATGCCTGGGGCCACTTGCCTTGAAAAATCCTTTTGTAGCTATTTGCTCAAGTAGAAATTGTGACGATTTCAAGCTGCTGCATGTGGCAGTCTGATACATGCCTGCACATATGAGAGCAGAGAGAGTCTAAAGACTGTGGAAGGGATCTTGAATAGTGGCTGTTCTAAAAATCCAGGGACTTAACTGGCTTTCTAAAAATGTGTGGTGTTATCAAATTGTTTCTTCAAATAAATGCTTATTAATTTAAGCATTTATTACTTGAAGTGAGATAGCTGCATAATTGTTATATCCTGAGCTGGATGGCAGTAGATGTGTGATTTCATGTGCCCCCTGGTTAGTTGCAGTGAAGCCAAATAAAACAAGGTGTTATTTGGCAGTGCCTTAATAGTGCAATAAGTCAATTTCTATAAGCCCTTTTTTTTTTTTTTTTTTTTTTTACTGCAATTTGTGTTTTGTTTTCATTCCCTGCTTTATGGGGGGAGGCGTGAAATATAAAAGAATAAAATTATCTGTGTCGTGTTGACTAGGATTCTCAAATTCTCTCTCTCTCCATCCTACACACTAAAATAAAGATCTTCCTTCTTTTGAATAGATTTCTGTGAAGTGTGATTAGGAGGCACTCTATGTATGAACACATTTTACGTTCCAGTTCCTATCCCCTAATTTCTACCTCTCTCACAAAACTGGTATTACAATTGGTATTTTAAGGGCAAAATTGTGTTTCTTAACCAATGGCCTGCATCTCTTCCCTGCGGGGTATTCTATGAGCCACTAAAGGAGGAGAGTTTTGGGCATCCTTAATGATCAGAGCAATTATGTGAGCTGTACGCCTGCTTCCCTGTCTAAATCATACACTCCTACCTGTGACTACTGCTTCATTTCCCAGCCAGACAACAGCCTGGTTTCTCTTTAAGAAGTGTTTCTGAGTTTTTGCAAATACTTTTCTCATGCTTTTGCAGCTGTAGATTTTATGACTATTTTTTTTATTACTTCCAGCTTTTAGTATGCATGTGGGCTTCTGATAACACAGAGATTACAAAGTTGTGAAAATGTCCGAGGGATAATATTTGGCATTACTTCATATGTATTCACTCAACAAACAGGAAAAAAAGTTTGGTGGAGCAGCTTACATCCTCTGGTACTTCTCAGAATTCAGAGTGTTTTAAAATCTAGCCCTAGATCTCCAACGGCAAAATACATTTAAATATTTTATAAATACATTTTTCATCTATTTCCATGGAATGGGGAAGAAATGAGACATTCAGCTGGTTTTACCCTACATGAAGAGTAACTCGAGTAGTTCTTATCAAGCTCTGTGGGTATGTGGAAGGAATAGTCCGAGTCATTTCATTGTTTGACATATGCTGTTTTCACTGCTAGCTGTGTGGTGTTTATTGTGTCACCACTGATGTTTATTGAGAAAACAATTTTGCTGGAAAAAGAAATTGCGCACAAGTAATATCTACCCATAAATGCACATCTTAATGAGGGATGCTGACACATCTTAGCAGTATAATTATCAATTATTCCAATAGGACTAATTACATTTTATGCAGACCAGGGAAAAAAAAATGTAAAATGTGGATTTTCTGTAGTAAATTATGCATTTGATTTATTGTGAAATAAAGTAGAGAAATATCTGCAGAGTACTCCTTATCCATAAAAATACGTATTTTAAAATCTGTGTGGTGGGCAGTTTCTAGTTTGGAGACAGTTTCATGTATATGTTTTATTGACAGAAACCTAAGCTATATTTATCACATATTTTTGTAAAGCAAAAGGAGACAGGAAGGATCAGAATTTTTGTGAATCTCGTATGCCATATTTTCCTTTCACAGGTGTTGAAAGTACTTATCTTCCACGCAAACCTGCAGTACTGACTAGGCAGTCAAGAATATTCTCAAATATTTCTGAGGTTTAAGTATAGTTGTTTTGAAGTGTAGCAGTGTTGACATTTTATTTTCTTTCAAATTTAGTCATTTTGACAGTTAGTATAGCTATTAAAGGTCAGCTCCCTCACACAAGCACTTTAAATTTGTCAAATATATGAAAACTAATAAAGGTGGTTTTTTTATTATTCAGTGCTTTCCATTTAAATGTCTATTTTTTTTCTAATGCATTTACAGTTTGGGGTTTTTACCTTTTGGTCATGTTATCAGGATGCCATGGTCAGGTAGGCTTTTCCTGGGTTTGTTTCTGGATGGTGTCTTCTGAAATGAAATGTAAGCACTGTTACCAGCTTGCGGCTCCTCTTGGGTTACTCAAATTCTGCTGTGTTTGCCATTGTGCATCTTACAGAAAATAGTTCCCTGGGAAAAGTCTTTTCAGCCTAGTTCCTTTAGATCACTGAAAATAAAGACACGTGGTAGCTTTTGTTGATCTTTCTGTGTGTGTCTAAGTATTGTCATACATCCTTTGGTCTCATAGTTTAGAGTAATGAGATGAGTCCTGGTATTACAGTCACATTACCTCATGAGCTGGTGGAACTCCATCCCCACTTGTAAGCCAGCCAAAAAAATCCCAGCCAGTTCAGCTAGCATCTCCTGTGTGTTGGTACTAAGAAAATGAAGATCACCTCACAGTTCCTAAAGGTGATGATCTGGGTGGGTTCATTGTGTCCTGAGAAATCTACTTGGCCTTAATATTGACTGGCCATCCTTTTGTGAGGAAAAAGGCAAGAGATGATTCAGGCAGATAGCCTGTGTCCAGACATAGCTTAAAGGAATTTTTGTATTCAACACGGTATTGAAATATGACATTGTGTGGCTGCTGTAAGATTATATATTTTCAAGTTATTTCTTTGATTTGGGTATTTTTTTGCCAGAGAGAAAGAAAAAAAGAAAAAAAAAAGCCATAACGTAGCCATTTCTAGGAATGTGGGGAAAGGCATATCCTTATCTATATTTGTTTATATGACATCAGGATTATGAAAAATGTTAATTTCTTGTATAAATTGCTATAGTCATGGTAGTCTGCTGTATAAATCCAACTTTAAGAGCATTACAATTGTTGATGTGTGACTAGACAGAAAAAAAGGCTCATGTTACTAGATTGCATGTCTTAAAACTATGATGACAACTTTCTGAATTTTCTGTTGAAACTTTTTTTCCTATTCCATTTCTAACTATAGTACTGTATTTTAGTTGCACCTGTAATTCTGTTTGTTCTTTCATCTCCCCTGGACATCTTCTTCTGCATGATCATGGACGTTTAGTGGTTCTTGCTGTCTGGAAATAGAAGAAAAGGACATTGATCAATTCATCACCATTTCAGAAAACACTCTTTTCTCTGTTGAACTTAGACATTAGTATCTCAGGCTTGTACTTACTTTCTCTCCATTAGTTTTTTCCATGAGATATGACGTTAGAATTCAGTTTTGGACAAATGAATCAGTGAATACATGACGTTAGAATTCAGTTTTGGACAAATGAATCAGTGAATACATTTCTGATACTATTTCATCCACGTCCGATTATATTGTCTTCTTGTCCTGTTGATAAGTCTCAGAGCTTCAACATGACTTTTCCTGTCTGTGGTCACTACATTGTCTTGCTGTTATTTTGACTTGTTCTGTATATTGTTTTTATTTAACAATGCTCTCATTCTGAAGTCCATTTCTGCCTATATTTCAGCTTATTCTCAAACTTTAAAACAGTGGTTGAAACATAACCTTTTAGAAGAAACCTCAACATTGTCTCCCCATAATCATTAGGAGATTTATTATTAACTGCAGCAAAAGTGGGAATCTGTGATGCAGTTTAACCTCATTCTCCTGTTGTGCGTTATCACTAACTGAGATTGAAAGCTGTTGGATGGCAGAACAATTCTGTTTATGGCACGCTTCAGAAAAGAAAAAAAAAAAAAAAACAAAAAAACTGAAACTCTTGACTGTGGACCTGTGGACTCTGTGTGGACTCTGCAGCCATATAAGTAAGCATAGAAAGGTTGAGCATCTCAGATTGAGAAGGACCACTTCACTGTGTGCAGCCCTGTGCTCCAAGCAGGGGGCTAATAAATTAGTCTTGCCTGAAATATTTATTTCTTCAATAGATTTAAAATATAAGAACCAGGAAGATAGGTATTTATTTTAAAATCAATATTAGAGTTGCAATAAATTTTGGAATTAGGTACTTAAACCTTACTTTAAGCATTTCCAGTAACATGAAGGAGATATGCTTAACACAGGGACCAAGGAAAACTCACTAGTACCCTAATATGTGAAAAAGAATTTTGCAACATGAAACGAGCAAACTGTGGACTGCCTGTAGGCAGCCATGCTTCATAAATATTCATCTGACCTTCTGGTTCATTTGTAGTCAGAGGGTAAAAAGCCCTTGTAGGCTCAGTGAAGCAATGCACATCATGGTCATGGGAGAAAAGGACCCATTACATTTCTGTTACTGTTTGTTCCGCTTAATTTCCATAGGATTGCAGGAGCTTCTTTAACCGTTAATTTTCATGTTATTAGCTTAATTCCCTATTTTCATGTTAATCAGATATTCTATGATCCTTGGACAAATTACAGAGCTAAAGACAGCTGTATGAAGCTGTTTTCATAAACACAGGAATTTTCAGGTGATTTGTTTTGATTTTTCTAAAAAGAAATAAAATTAACTTCTGCCATTTATTACAGTTACTCTGAGCATATGTTTGCTGGCCCTCACCACAGAAAGAATTAAAGCCTAACTGCTTCCCTGGTTGACTTTGTGAAAGCAACCATAACCGCACGAAGCATTTTTCCTTTCACCTGCTCAAAAAAATGAATGATTTAAATGTACTGGCCCAAAACCCCATTTTCTGTCACACCTATAAGCAGGTTCCAGCCCAGTGGTTTCAGAGCTATAAAACTGAGGAAGAAACAAAAGGTTGCTTCTGTATTGAGTGAGTGAAGAAACTTTAAGGAGACATTGAGCAGAAGAATCTCATTATACGAGTTGATTGATATCCATGGAAACATTCTCAGCCTTGTAAGAAGGCTGAGAAAATAAATAGCCATAAGAAAAATTACTGAAGAGGTCTCGGTGCATTGTTATCAGTTAACTAGATGATAAAAATGAAGGAGCATTTACATTTGGTCCCTCCTCTAACCCATCAACAAAATGAGCACAGAGGATACATGAATTTGTAATGCAATGTGCATTTTTTAGTGGGAAAAGTTGCCATGGTAACACAGCAGAAAATCGATAAAAGAGTTGTGGTGTGATCTAAAGAGTGCCTCACCTCCAGGTAAAGTTTGAAGCGGTACAAAACCAGTATAGTTATCAGCAAACTGCAGACAGTTTGTGTAATTCAGCTGGCCACTTAATTTTATTCATGGATGACTCTAACTTCATCCTGTAAGCATGTCCTGTTCTGTAACTCTAGTTTCTCCAACTGTACAATGTAAGAATGAAATTGTTGTGTGCCGTGGGGCAGGTGATAACAACTTCAATAGGCAAGCAGTAAATACAAAGGACCATGACTGGATTAGTCCAGCAAGTCTGCTAGTTTTTTAATGACTTTGATCTCCATTAAATATTTTGTTTCCTAGTATATCAGCTTGAGCTCATTAAACTGCTGACATTGGAAAAATAATGCAGGAAATGCTCATTTACAGAATTATGCTTTTTCAGGCAGAATTTCTTATTAGCCTGAAAATTAATGCATATGTCACAGAATATACATATAATAGCATTGCATGCATTTGCTTTCGGTCAGTCATAGAGAAGGTAATTTTTAAACACAAAAGAATTGAAAATCACAGAGGAGCTGAGGTTGGAAGGCACCTCTAGAGGTTATTGGGTCCAAGCCCTTACTGAAGCGGAGCCACCTAGAGCCCAGGACAGTGTCCCTACAGCTTTTGAGTATCTCCAGGGATGGAGACTCCACAGCCTCCCTGGGCAACCTGTGCCAGTGCAGTCACCCTCACAGTAACAAAGTGCTTTCTGATGTTCAGACAGAACCTCCCGTGGTTCAGTTTGTGCCCATTGCCTCTGATCCTGTCATTAGGAACCACTGAAATGAGCCTGCCCTCCGTATCTTCTCTTCAAGTATTTATATACCTTGATGAAATCCACTCTGAACCTTGTGTTCCTTAGCTTAAACAGTCCCTTAATCATCTTTGCTGGGGAGTCCAAAGCTGGACATAGAACACTGGATCTCTCCTGACATTGCTGGCTCATGTTCTACTTGGTGTCCACCAGAACCCCTAGGTCTTTTTCTACAAAGGTTCTTTCCAACTGATCACTCCCAGTACATACTCTTAAAAAAAACCCAAACCAGCAAACAAAAAACCCACCAAACATAAAGTCTTACCTCTAATCAATATTCAGATAACTCTAGCATTTTTTAGATATTGATATTGAGTAGTGTGTCTCTGTGTTCGTGTCATCTAACCTTAAAATGCTAGCTTGTCAAACTGTTAATTTAATGGCTTGGTTATCTTCTTTTGTACAGAAAAATTTAAAATGGACAAAACTAGTGACCCCTTTTGAGTTATGCCAACTGTGACTTTGCACAAGCAATGAAAATTGATGTTTTAGATCAAATTTCAATGTAAATGGCATGCTGTACGTCTAGCTGTAGACTCTTATTGTTTTAGAACTTGAAGGAAAGACACCTGACTGCATCCAGCTGTGACGGCAAGGATCTCACAAAGCTTTACTTCCTGTTGGTGCTTTCTTGTTATCAGCAAAGGTAGTACATCCATCTAACTTTCATCAGCTAATTTTCTGAAAACAGAGCAAAAAACAACTGGCAGTAGAATATTGTTGTATATCTAGCTATATACGTCAATGGGTCTCATTCCACCAATTTTGTTTAAATGGCATATGCTCTTATGGCACCAGAATTAGAAAGACTAAAATTAAAATCCTTGAAATTAAAAAGTCCCAAAAGTTCAGAAGAATGGCCTGCTTTTTTATTTTTTTTTTACGAAATAAAAATTTTGCTTTGTGCTTGAAAAATGTTTTTATGGTGAATTTTAAATATTTTCAAATGTTTTTTATTGAGGATGCCTTATCAAAACAGCTTATCTCTTTAATATATTAAATATACAATCCAGTATCACTTTTATTATATATAGTAGAGGTTTTGTTATGCAGCATTAGTGTAAAAAAAAGGGGGAAAAAAAGTAGAGCTAGCAGGCATTTAACTGATTGATATTTGGTCTCAATGAGGATATAGTATGTCACACGGAGCAAAGATCGTTTCCAAAGAAACTAAAACTCCAGGAACAGATTACTTAAAATTGGATTCTCTGTAGCCATGTAATAAAAGAAAAGCTTGACACAGCAAAAAGCAGTATGTATACCCAGGAGAGATATTTATGAGACTCTTTATAACAGGGTAAACATAAGGTAGTACCTGAATGTGAGAGTATGAATTCTTAATGTCCCATCAACTCCCTTTCCTGGCAAGTCAAATGATAACATGGCAGGGAGGTTTCTGATGGAGTTTGATAATAAGTATCTTACCAATCAGGACACAATTTTTCTTCCCATTTATCTGCTGTTTCAGAAGTCACCATCACTGCCTGAAATAAATCTTCATAGCAGAGCATTGTAACACCACAGAACATTCTCCCTTTGCTCCTGATATAGGAATTGATTCCCCTTAAGAGGCTGTTCATGAGAATCCAAGAGCAGGTCATATCTGATGAGCTAAAGGAGTATATTATCAGCAGACCTTCACTCCAAGAAATGGGGTAAGAGAGTGGGTTACACTTGCTCAAGATAAATGATTTACTTCAGTCCTGTAATGTTCTCAGATGTCTGGTAGCAAAGACTGTAAATGTGCCAATAAATAAAACGAGCAGTACTTTGTTGAAGTGAAGCGTCAAATGCGTGAGACAGAAGATGTCCTTAGCTGGAGGCTTGGCAGGAGAGGAAAATGCACAGCAATTGGCTGTGTGTTTGGGGAAGCAGATAAAAGTGGCTTGTGTGGTCTAGTTGTCCTCTGCTATTCCAGCTACCTTGAGTAGCATGCTTGATACAAGAGGAGAAATAGGCATGTTCTAGAAAACAATTAAATTCAAAAACTCACTGTCTTATGATACTATCAAAAATGTTGTGAAGTATGCAGGCTGATTAATTCTTATAATTAGTTAAAAACAAAAGAGTTGTTCTGTTAGGTATAGAATCCCTTGTCCTATTCTTTTTGGAAAAATTCTTTGGTTAGGAATATGTAGTTAAAATTCAGCACTGAAGTTCAGAAAACGTATTAAAATTCTCACAGAAAGTCAGTTGTAAAAAAGGGTATAATTCTAACCTGGAGGTCAGAAAGCCTTTTCATGGGGAAGGACCCAAAGTGTTAAAAATATGCAACATTGAGAAAGAAGGGACTCAATTACAGAGTTTAGGTATTTAGAAGACCAATGTTAGTGCCTCAGGAAGACCTTCTCAGATTAAGCAGGATGGCAAACTAAAAGACTCTGAATTTTGATATGTTGAGGACTGACAGTAAAGAGAAAATTTCTGGCTGAGCACAAACAGATCAGTACCAGTGAAAAGTTAAGATGGAATATTCAATATATGCAACTGAGCAGTAAGCAGTACCCTGCAAAGGGCTAAATCTGCAATATTGATATCTTAAATTCTGGATCAGCACTAAAAGGAAGGAAAAGCAAGAAGTACTTTGGTAAATCCTGCCAACTTTTATTTAAATGTCAAAAGATCAGCTGAGTACTTTCTTTTCTGGCACCTCCTTCAAAGAACATTTGGTTGACTACATGTAAGTTTAAAAGGTGTAGATCCAGTGAAGAGTGGCACCCAAGAACTACATGAATTAGCTAAGTAAGACATTACTTTTGCCCTGTGCTCTTCCTGTGCAGTCAACTTTGCTAAAAGTGGATGCTATTTACCATGAATAAGAAATGTTGCATATGAACTTGCAGATTTTCCCAAGGAATCCCTGTGAACACAGCAGAAACAAGTTGATTTTACATATGAAATTTAGAAAGAATTATGCAAAAAGTCCTTTTCCTCTGCAGTCTCATGGAAGTGAAGCACTGATACTGTGATGGGCCAGTTTACAGCAAAAGATGTCATTTCCCAGTGTTAAGTACCGGTGAGATTCCATCTTTTCTTTGTTAGAGGCTTGGCAAAACTGGGCCTGGGATAGCCAGGAAGGGAATTCTCACTGATTAAAATAGGTCTCACTAGAACTTTCTAGCCAACGTGTAGGAAAACTAGTGCATTAAGTTTCACGTTACTAACTCATTGGGAGCTCAGCCATACTGTCTTTGGAACCAGCTGTGTTAGTGTGTGTTGTGTGTGCTCTGTCAAGCTAGATGCTTCCCTAAAGGATGTATCCATCAAATCTAAAGATTTTTGTTGAGTTTGGTTGATTCACATTATGTAGTAGTTACAGTTTTGTCCTCTTCACTTAAAAAAAAAAAAGAATTATCACATAGCAGTTGCATTTGGGCTTCACCCAAGAGGGAGCTTAGCTCCTACTAGTTGTTACTGGTACTTGTTCCACAATGTATGAGTTTTCCTAGCTTATTAATTTGCAGGTCAAGTGAAAGGGCACAATGCACACATTGAATAAGAGAAGGAAATGTGCAAAACCAAGCAAATTACACACTCCCAAATAGAAGGATGTGGGGCTGAAAAAAAAAATGTTACTGCAGAAATATTTTTGATTGCACAGCTCTACTTTGAAAGCGACTTATGTTGTGTTGAAAAGAAAATGTGGAAAGTAATGTTTCTCCAGAAATGGATATCCACTGTTTATTGGTCATATGGACTCCTGGTATCCTGATCTGCACAAAAAGCAGCCATGTCTAAAAACAATTAACAAGGGAGAAGCAGAACTGAAGCAATGGTAATAGAAAGAAACGTATCAACCTATAAAACTCACATACAGACTGACTAATGCAGTCTGTGTGGAAAATAGCCAGCGTTAGGAAATGAGATGAAATAAGAAAAAGGATTTATCATCTTTAATTCTAGAAAGAGAGGTAACACCATCCCTTTGCCCAAATTAGCCCACCACTTTCACTGGCTTTTCTGTACAAATTCTTTTAACTATGCTCTCTTCTTTCTCATTTCAATAAATACTTTAGAAAGAAAGAACATAACAGTAGCATTGCAGAGTTGTTGTCTAGCTGGCAATAGTATAAACATGATAGATAAAAAGTTTTACAAGATGTCTTTTCTACCTAAAATGTAGATATATGATCTAAGCTTTACAGATCTTCAAAGACAGTGGACAAAAGATTGGTTTTGTTATTGTGATTTTTAAAGAAGCAATAACCTTTGTGCAGTAAAAGCTCTTTGAAAATGGAATAACAGATGGAGCAGGAGACATGGCAAGAGAGACGGAACACAATTTCTATTAAGACACATAGTTAACTACGTAGTCAAGGCAATGAAAGAGACAATACAGAGCACTTAATTTAGCCTTCTCAGATGGAGTTGTCTTAACCTTTTCAATTGGATTCTCTCCTCAGAACAGGCCTCTTCTTTCTCTGCCAAGTGTGCAGGGACTTCCTATCTCATGCTTAAGTGAATGTAGGATTTCCACCTGCCATGGGTGTAAATACAATTTTTTTTCTTGTGGTTGGATGGAAAACTTGTAAGCCTGAGGAAATAAAGTCCCAAAGCATGGATGAATTCTTCTCTTCCACAAGGCTATTCAACAAAATGGGAAACACTCTCCATGGCATTCAGCCACTTGTGCTGCAGGACATGCTTGACTGCCAAGAGAACTCTATGTGAATGACTTAATAGAGCTGAAGGGCTACCCTGAATCAGTGCTCCCATCTATCCACAGACATTTAAGGTAGTAATTTAAGTGTGTAAAAGTATAAATCGAGTTTCCAATACTATATTCCATGTGTAGCTCAATGGTAGGTGTAGACTGTTCTTGAGTACTATGGTAATATTGGCATGAGCTCTAGAGATAGGCTTGATACTCTGTTAGAAAAAAATGTATAGGTAGCAAACCAAACTTTCTGTCAAAACCATTAGCCTCTCTTACACTGTGAGCACCCTAAGTATTGATTTAACAAGTATTGATAATCCTTCAGGCCTTTGCAGACTCAAGCCCTTAAATACTTTGATAACTTGCTAAATATGAAAAACCATCTCTGCAACTGGTAGCATATTCAACCCTTTGTGGCTTTTTCATTTGATTGTGTTAGCAGCCTTTGCTTAATAACTGAAGCATTACATTTAATCATAAAATACATGGATTGCTTATAGGCTTCACTGTAAATAATGTGTACTTATTTTATGAAACATGATTAAAAACTGCATTAAAATATAGTTTTGATACTTAACATAAATTGAACAGCTGAGTCACACTTTTTTGTGAGTCCATCTTGTGAATTCATCAGTCTTATTTCAAGAGGTATTTTTATTGAAGCTTGGTTCTACTATTTCCATAGTTTATGTGACTAGAATTAAAGAGGCATGCCTGTATTTTTTCTATGAAGAAATGGCTTAGCATTCATTTAAGTAAAATTTATAAACCATTGGCTTGAACATAGTGGGGTTTAATGAGTTTTCAAAAGCTGAAATAAAGTGTAGGGCTATAATTTCTTCAGAACCAGTACGTTTTCTGTCACAGAAAAACATACCTAATGAAAGATTTATGGTCCTTTCTAAGTTTTCTGGTTGACTTTTTTTAAGTATCTTGTTATAATTTTTTTTTTTTTTTTACTGGCTTATTTTATGACTCATCTAATATTAAACATTCAAGTCTAGAATTTTCATACCATCTGATTGCTTCCTCGTGTCTCATCGTTGAATCTGTACTTGCAAATGAGAAGAAAATCTCTCTCTAGGGCACATCTCTTCTACTGTCAGAAGAATCTTTCAGTCACTATTGAGAAAGGTTTTTTAGCTGTCCCAAACCTGAAAGTGTGTGATTTCAGTTTAGGAAGAGGTCATACAGTAATTTTCATCCTGGAACTGAAGAAAAATGTAAAGTTTACCTAGCAGGCTTACACTTACTTTACATGTGGAGAAGTAAAAAAATTTGTTAGAAGCAATTTAGGCCAAAAATTTTAGAAATTTGAGAGGGAGTAGATTAGCCTACTTAGTGTCTCAGATGGAAATTAAAAGCTCAAGAGGTTTTCAAAGTACCATTAATTACACCAACTTGTCTAAGGCTGCAAAAGTTCATAAAGACTTTGAATTGTCTACACAGCCAAGAGAAGAAAAACAGTTTCACTCACCGCTAACCTTGCCTGCTAATTTCAGAGCACTATCCTTGGGATAGCAGAAGTGCTTGTTTTGCAGTACAGTAGAGTAATGAAGCTTTTCTTTTGCTATTTTTGCTGGCTTAGTTTTCTGTCACTTGTTAGGAGGAATGTGAAAGCAGGTAAAGTACCTGAGCATGGTGCGTTGGATGAGGATGTGAATTTATGTCACCTTGGTGTGTTTGTAAAGCTAAAGAACTGAGAAAGCTGAATTTCAATGGGAAAGTGTGAGTCTAGTCTTGGAGGCAAAAATACTGACATGAAGATCATTAGTGTCAGATGGGTGACAATCCCTTTCAAAGTTATAAACACATTGTGGGCTTTTACTCTGATGTAAGCCAAGGGCCTGGTGCCAGCCAACCACACTGTACACAAAGGGAGGTCAGTCCTGTTCTGTGATGGGGATTTCAAGACCTTTTCTCCAAGAAGGTAGGAAGGGGAAAGCTTTCAATTCTGAAACCAACTGTCATTTCAGCAAACAGCTTCAGAGAAGGCTATCAGTCATGGTGCTCTGGTGATGTTTATTTGTGTTTGGGCACTGCCAGAGCAGTCCTGTTTCAGCCTTTTCTTTGGGCAGCTGCAGAAGGAAGAGCAGCAGCAACAACATAGATCTGTACACAGTTGCATTTACACTATGGTGTACCTACACTAAGCCTTCTTGCACTCAAAGCTTCACTGGTCCTAGTTGGCATCTTACATTATTCATTTGAGTGCATGCAGATAGAATCAATGTAAGTCACATTGGTAAAAATCCTTAACAGTGGTTTTCTTGAGATTTTGCCTGTTCTGCATAATGCCAGTTTTTGTGAAGAGTAACAAGCTGTAGTTAAAGTTTATCTGCAAATAGAAGATAGGCAGTGAAGAGAAAATTTTGGAACAGAAATATGAATGTTCTTGAAAATCCCTGTTGAACTTGCCTTTTACACAGTGTTTCAGGTCACTGGAGAAGAAAGCTGAGGTGACCACTTGGAAACTGCCTTTCCCTGACCAAGTAGCTTAGTGCAAAAGGTATAACAAGCATCAGTGTAGTTCAGGAGATGATACCCCACACCCCTCTAGTCCAGTACTATCACTGAGTAATAGATATGGAGGTGATCATAGTGGTTTTGACTTGATTGCTTTCTCAGTGTGTTGGTCCTGTTGATAGGACATGTCACAACCACTATCTTCTCTGCCAAGAAAAAATATTCTGTCACATTGTCAGTGTAAGTAATGCTCAGTTTTCCTTCTGCTATTTTGATTCATGTAGGAATTTGCATGGCATCCTTATCTTCCACAACACCTTCATGACTGATTACAAAAAAGTCAGGATGAGCACGGTACTAGATCTGCTAAGATCAACAAAGTCACTGTATGCTGCTCTTGGACATTTGTGGTGTTGCCTTCCTCATCAGCAGTCCCTGAGCTCAGAAAGTGTAGTGATTGACTATGTCAGCAGACTACAGACAAAGCTGGATTTGCTACCTTAACAACTTTTATGAAGTGTCTTATATGATATTTGCATGATTAAAAGGGAACAGATGGTACCAGGGTGGGAAAGCAATAACCAAATACAGGATTGCACTACCCTTTGTACTAGTTATTGCTTCTTTATGTTTCCAGATTAATCAAATCTCTGGGGGGACTTTACATAGACTGGGTGAAGTGCTGGGGTCTAAAGCCCCAGTCCTCAATCAGGGTTGACATGTGGATGATGTTCACAACCAGGCACAAAAGACCTTCCTGATTGGTTTTCACCCAGGGCCTGGCCAACCTTGGCTGAAAACCAGTTAGGAGATCACTCCCAGGTACCCTGCCTTTAGAATTAACATCAGCTGTTCTGCCTGTAAGATTAACAGCATAAAGGCTGGCTTTGCTTGCAGTGGATGGTTAGGTACGTGGTGGATGTACTGTGCAGGTTTTACTGTTATTGGGAGGACTCCCTGACTGTCCACTGTAGGCGGAGCTCCCAGTGATGGTGGGATGCCAGCAATACTGGGAGCAGAGTAGTGGAGGGTTACATCTGCAATAATGGTGCTGTCTTTTGGCAATTGCTATGTAACTGGAAGTGGACTGGTTGCCTGGCTCCTGAGTTGGTTTGCTCCTACCTTTGCTTTGTCCTACACCATGAGTGAATGTATCAATCTTTTTGTTCCTCCAGTGGTTAGCCACCTCATTCTCCATGTACACTTTAGAACTGGAGGAAAAGATCTGGCCTGTGTGCTTCCTGTTGATGACAGTGTCCCTCCTATTGGGGTATGCAGTCAGCAAAAGACTCAGTTACAACATTTTGGTTACTGCTAGTGGTGACTTGTACTACATATACTACATATGCATATGGAATCATAAAGTATCAGGTTGGAAGGGATCTCAAGGATAATCTGGTCTGACCTTTCTTGGTAAAAGCACAGTCTAGACAAGATGTCCCAGCTCCCTGTCCAGCTGAATCTTAAAATAAAAGTAGTACTGATGTTCAGCTTTGGAAACTTTCTTTGCTGTCTTTGTGCCCCAAACTGTATACTTAGGGTGGACATTTGAAATTTTTTCCTGCTGCATTGTTCATAATTTCTTGGCAAAGTTCATCAAATCCTGTTATGGAAAAAGACATTTTTCTTTTCCTCTATAAAGAAATAATGGTATATGCCCCTTACAAAATGGTATCATGTACTACAAGCAAATAATTATGTTCCCCAAAGAAGGAATATTTTTAGAATGTACTTAATTATCTTTTTCTGTCACTTGGTTCACTGTTTTGTTTGATCAATGAAATCTGACATAACAGTAAATACGGCTTTAATTTCTGTATATGATTTGACAGGAGTGTTGTGGGTTTTTTTAATATTCTCTGGTTAATGTAGTTAATTGCTATCCTAAGGCTAGCTATGGCTGGAAATGGGCATATATAGCACATACCAATATACAAATAAGTAACAACATTGTAAATAAACCTTTTAAACTTCCCTCAGAGAGCAATGGTGACACCTGGTAGCGTGGGGTTTGTAGGAAAAGTTTTTTTCAGAAATTGATATTGTGCAGTCAAGAGGCAATTTGCTCAAGAAACATGAGGAACTACTAGTCTGTTATAGTATCTCTATGACCTTATCCTGTTTTGTTGTTTTGGTTTTTTTTTCATTTTATTTTTTGCTCCTTGTAAGTTTTGCTAATTTTAGTCAGAACAAGTAAGTTCTGGGGGACTGCATCTTCAAGGTGTTGCTTTTTCCCATTCGTTATTGCTGAGTGTGCTGCCACGTGTGCAGCACCACCCTGATGTTTTGAGCCACTTGGAGATGATATTGCTGTCTGCCCCTTTGCCTGGCCTACAATCCTGTAAATCCAGTCCGCAGCTCTCTTGCTCAATCACCAGCTGACAAAAATGCTGGTTTATTTTCTCATTGTCTTGCTATTGACTTGGGGTGGCATGCAGGAAAGACAATTTCACCATAGCCATGAATGAGTTGCCAAACTGATAGCAACTTGCGAAAGTAGCAGCTTTTGGAGTATAAAATTTGGACAAGAGTAAAAGTAATAATGAATTCCCTAATGAAGCCATGGCAGCCATATGTCAATGCACATTCAAGGGAAATAAATAAAACCTGCATTTTATCATACAAACTGCAGTAAAAGAATTCATAGGTTCTCCATGTTTCCTCTGCTGCCATTCATGACCTCCAACAATGAAAACATCTGTGAGTGCAGGTGGTAGCTGAAAGCAGTTTTGTTCTTGCATCTGCTTGTGCATGTTTCCTTATTTTAATATTTCAGGAATTTTGTTTCTGGAAAAAAAAAACAAAACAAAACAAAAAAAAACCAGAATGTGAACAAGACTATATTTTGCCTTCTGAGATTTTGTGGGAAGGAAGATTTTCTTCTTGATGGTTTAATCCATACTCTTTCCATTTTGTTATTCATTCAAAAGGAAGTGGGTAAAATGCTCATGGAAACAACTGTCACCACACTTCTATAGCTGTCATTTGATGGAAAGAGCAGCCTGTTGTGTCTTGTGCATGATAGAAACATTTTCCACCACAGCATGATGAAAAGCCTTATCCTCATTACAGCTAATGTCTGTCTAAGGCTTCATACATTAGAGAGTAGTCTTCTAGCTTTCCTGACATAATTTTTATCTTTTGGATAGATGATGAATCAGGGGGCTACAGTTATGCTTCACCAGCTCCTAATGTTGAAAGGAATTAATGTTTTCTTTGGGCAGAACCTAAATGGCTTTTCCTTGGCAAATACCATCCATCCGCATGTAATGATTACTTTTAGTAAGTTTAAACATAATTATGTTGTAGCCTGCACTTTGGTTTAGGATGCAAGGATCACTGTTTATGTACTCTGTAATAACATGGTATTTACCACAGATATCCTACTGCTGCTTGTAACTTACCATATGATTAAATGACCAAGATTTATCATCACAGTGAAGTGTTGCATGATATGTCTTCCACAAAGTAGAACAATATAGTAACTTAAGTTTTCAGACCTTTTAAAATTAATTTTTGGCCTAGTTTAGTATAAAGGCATTTTGTGTTTACATCTTACAACTCGTCCTCCAACAGGTATATTTAAGCTTATCAGGTTATTGTTGGAAGACTAATACAAAGCATTTGCAAGTTAAGTCATTCATTCTGAGTTTCTTTTAAATCATATAGCATTGCATACTGGATTTCTGAAAGGTGACCCTTCCAGCCATCTGCAAATGTCTGGAAGATGTGCCTGCACACATGCTTGTGTTAGTACATGCTTGCTTCTGCTTTAAGTCTTTATGCTAGGTCTATAGCAGGGCTAATGCAGTGTACAATAAAGTGTCTAGGCAACCCATCACGGTATGTGCATCCTGCTGGTGACTGTTAAAAATGTATTTAAAAAAAAAAAAAGAGCCATGAGACTTGTTAGAACTGTATTTACTAAAGGGATTTGCAGTGATTGCAGGCAAATCAGCTTCCTGCTGTTGGCTTTTTATGTCTTTGACAAGTGAACTCTGAATAGCACAGCTGCATGCCACCGACTGCCCAGCCATGACCTATTTCCACACTCTGTATGGAACAGATGGATTATTACAGGTCTGAGGTCTTCAGAGGGAAGGATTAATTCCCTTGTTCTCTTAAACCTCTGCATGCACAACTCTAACACAGGTTCACCCCTGCCAAGGTTGTTTTTTTTTCTTTAACGGGCAACCCATATTTTGAAAACATAACTTGAATTGTATCTGAAGATTTTTCCTTTTCTTCTTTTTATGACTATAAGAGAAATCATTCCTTTTAGAGTCCTTATTCACACACACAAACACTATTTTTAAAGTTGCAACCATACAGCTGCTACTTTTACTGCAACCGTTGTGTTCAAAGTTAAGGCTAGTATGCTTCCCAGGACAGAAATTTTTCATCAGCTTGTTGATAAAAAACTGCTATTTGAGTATTTATTTTCCATTCATTCTTTTTGGTTGCATTATTAAAACTTTGGACTTGGAACTGTAATACAGCACAGGTTTTGTTCTACAGGAAGATACAGGAAAGCTTTTTTCTCTGTTTAAAAGAATTAGT
>NW_008623508.1:71139-75633 GCF_000691845.1 Merops nubicus | reverse complement strand
AGTGTAATAGCCCAGTTTGATACTACAGATTTTCCTGATGCTTTTATAGGAGCTTTGTTAAGAGACTTTTGTAGGGAGAAAATTTCATCTTTCTGGATCTGAGTGTATATCTTTACATATTAATGGGCACTGAGACATTTTGCTTTTCCCATCCCCATCATGTATTATGAAGTTATGTATAAATATCCATATGTCTCATGAAGATGTTTAGTATGGAAATTCTTTTAAAAATTAAACATAATAAAGGAACACTTTATCCAGGCAATATTTGCCTTTATCAAAGGGAAATCAGTCCATTCCCCCATCTAGCTGCAGAAGCTTTGTTTTGTATGCTTTGAAGTATAGGTGAATACGGTGCTTCTGTGTAATGTAATTTGCTTTAATGTAAACTAATGCAGCAAAGGAAAGGAAACAGAAGGGAATAACTGATGATACCACAGGTAATGTGATTCAGTTCCCAAACTGTAAACAGTGAGAATATTACATTCTCATTTTTCCCCACTTAGATTTTTTGCCTGTTCTGTTTTCTTCAGCTTGTGTTGCTCTAAGCCAGATGTTTTCATAGATTCGGTCTGTAACTGAAGAGCGTAGCCCAAGCTGATAGTGAGATAATGAATGCAGACAGGAGGCAAAGAAAGGATAAGCCCAGAACTGGTGGCTTCAGCTTCAGGATTTGGTGTGTCTGCTACAATTCTGTTTGAGTATTGGTTTCCCTGACTGTGGTCCTGTCCTCTTCAGCTCACTAGCCCCAGCCTCCAATCAGTTTTTGATCTTGGTCAAAAATATTTGGTTTGGATTGGGTTTTATTTATTTTTGACTCAGGGTAGAGGTTCCTCATCCAAAGCATTATCCCCATTAGTTCACCAAGGGGGCAAATATATTGTCCAGGGAGATCTGATGAGTGGTGTATCCAGTTCTCATCATCAGGGTGATGTCAGAGAAAGGGGCAGAGCCTCTGCTTTTCCTTCACAATGGCTGCATTAGAGGGGTTCTCTTGGAGAGGGTGCAGACTTGAATTAAAGACCATGGTAACATGCTTATGTATGCCCAGCATTTAACTGAGAAACGTGTGGATAAGAACCTCTTTCTGAATAGAGACACATGATCTTGCTCCCCTGAATCCAAGGTGGTAGACATGAACATCTACCACCTTCTATCCGCTTGCTTTGAGCAGTATATTCACTGCTGACTAGCCCTGCCTGAGGCAAACCCATACTGTCTCCCCTCTCTGAACTCCATGTCCAGCACAATCAAATGGGCAGGATGTTGGCCGTAGAAGAACACAGAATTAAAGTCCTTTCTGAAACATTACTGCTATCTTAAAAAACTTCATCATATGCTATTTCAGTGTCAGGTTTTATGTATATATGTGAAATGTAATTTAATGGTTTCTCTGAAACTTCTCTAGTGATGCATGCTAGCCCTTGTAGTTTTCCCTCACATGCTATAGGATGTTGTTTTACATGAAAATAGAAGTATGTGAATAGTATATACATATGATTATCTTTACTGGTTTAGGAAGGATTAATAGAAGTAATAGAATAGCATTATATAATGAAAGTGGAAATCATCTAATAACTAATAATCCCCAAATTATATTTCAAATAACACTGATTTACTACAGTAAAAACCAGACATTCAGCAAAGTTTTTCTGCTATGCATAAATTTTAAGCAGCCTTTTAAAAAAAATTATTTTCCTCTTCTTCAACATTGTTTTTTTTTTGTTGCAAACTTCTGTAAAATGAATGACATCCCGGTTTGATGGCATTTGGCATTTTTCTAAATTATATTATTCTTTTCCTTACTGATATTTTTCTAACTTTGGAGAATAATGATTTCATCATAACCTGAAAGTCTTTCATTTTTCATTAAATCTGCAGGATTCATGTGAATCACATTTCATGTGGTCTATACAGGTAAGAACTAGCTAAAAGTTAGAAGGAAGAGGAAAGTAAACAGAGCAAGCAGAAAAGCTTGCAATAATTGTTTTGATTAGACTCTGTGGCAACATAGGAGGAGAGATACACAGCAGTAAAGAAAAAAAAAATCTGTATTCATATTACAACAGTTTGATTCAAAGATGAACCATTTTTTATTTGTTTTCAAACATTAGAAGACCATTACCCTCAGATCCATCCAAACTTTTTTATTGATGACAAGAGCTGTTCAGGCATGAGGTTATTTTACCCAACCAGCTGAAGAGACACTTATATTAGAAACAGACTATAAAATTAGATTTCCCCCCAACAGCTCTATTCAAGCCTCATTCTAGGATTTAGCCATGCCAAGGTTACTGCAATGACACAGCTCCTAAGATATTCCGCCCAAGCAAGATAATCCTCCCTCCAACCTCTTTTCTCTGGTTCTGGCCTGTCTGTGAACTGCACTGGTCTTTGTTTGGCCCAAGCTGAGAGGCACTTGGGAGCTATAGCATGGTGGTATCTCACCAAGTAGATACTGTATTTCATGCCTCTGTCCAAGAATTTTCTCTGGGGAAGTATGTGCCTAATCAGACAGGAACAGATACAAGCCATTAGACTTTAAATAAACTTTGTGCTTGTTTCTTCTGAACTTGACAGCATTCACAATTTAGAGTCATTAAAAGTATGTGAACAGATACTTCAGTTACAATTAAACTTGAAAGTTTTTTGCAGTCCATCAGTGTCTTTACTTGAAAGTGGTCCTCTTGCTCCTGTACTCTCCCTGTTGATATCTAGCAACCTTCTGACAAGATGTCTTGAGGCACGTCAGAAGAAAAAACTCTACTGGAAGAGTTTCATGATACGTAATCCCCTTTGCTGAATTGACTGTGATATTCATCAGAATTTGTTGCACTCCATCATATCATATGCTTTTCACAGCAGCCATGAGTACTGGAGAAACTACAGCAAGCTGGGAAACTTTTTGGCATTTACTCAGTGACATACATTACACATTTGCAATTTTTCCAGGTCATGCTTTCAGTATTAACAAAGAAGTGGGAAAAACGATGGTGAAAAACTGATCTTCTGGCCTTTAAATATCTACATAAGATAACACTGAAGTACAGCCAAGAGCATGAGGGTTCTGGCTAGCTTTTCTTTTTTCTCTTGTACACAGACGCACAATAAGTCCTTGTAAGGTTGTGCAATTAAGAAACAGTGTTGTACTTATGCCTTCTGGGGTTTAGCTTTCAGATAGCCCGCTTTTCAGATAGCCAAAAGAAGAAATGAGTTGATACATTCAATCTATTCAAGTAAAAGCAAAGCCAAAAAATATGTATAATCTATCTTTAGTTCATTTTCCCCAGAAGGCTGAAAAAAAATTATAAAATAGCATGAGAGATTGTTTCATTTTTACATTGATCTTGAAAGCCCATTAAGGTATTTAACTTTCATGCATTGTCTGAGGGGTCTGGAGTTGCTGTTATCCTTTTGTTTAATTACACTGTAATCTTCATGCAATTACAGTGATGATAACATTCTTCTGCAGACATAACAATAAATTAGCCATCTGGGGATAAAAGACATTACTTAAAGCTTACTTCAGTGAGGTACCAAAGAAATATCGATATGGCTATATAGGACAAGGCATGAAAGTAAATGACATTATCTGTTTCTAGAATTCAGTATTCCAATATATTTTAGGGGCTTAATAGCATATTCTTGAATTTAGTTCATCATGAAATATTTGGTGGAGAAATATCAGGAGAAGCACAGGGAAAACACATTTTAGCATAGTTGAAAAATATACAGTGCAGTTTTGTGGGCTGTGCTTTACACACCTACCCAACATTTGTCAGCTTCACCAAATAAATATGTGAGCAATGCTATTCCTGATATGTTTTATTTCCCTCATGACACATCTTGCCATTTTTCTATTGAATGAAAAAGTGTCTTTTGAGTCCTTGTGTTGGTTAGTTCTAGAAATGAGAATAGATTCATCAGGTTTAACGGTTACTTCTGAAGAGAAAAAAAGAACATAAGTTGAAAATATGTAGTATGTCAGACATAGCAAGATGGAGAACAAGAAACATCCTGAAAATAAAATATAAGTCAAAATTTTGAGGCTGTTCTCAGCAGCTCTAGTTAAAATATTTTAAAAAAAAAATAAGTCCTACTGGGCTTTCAACCAGAGAGACAATTTGCAGCTCTGACTTTTCCCAATTGAGGTATCAGAGATGATCATAAATTGATGAAAGATATTTTGAATATATGCTTTGAAATGGAAAAAAAAAAAGTCACAACCTTACAGAAAGGGAGAGAATTGATAAAGCTCAAAATACCTTTTTACTGGTTGGGGAGATGGTTTCCTTATTTTCTGTTCATTTCTGTGATGTTGATTATAACTGAGAATAAGGCAACTTAAGTAAAAGTGGAATTAAACTGAGGTAATGACTATTTCAAGAACATGTTTATAGCATGTCAGTCCAAACAAATGTATTCTAAACTAATGAGAAGGTGCATCCAAATTAGTAATGTTTTATCACCCTTAGAGAAGAGAAGCTGCAACAA
>NW_008623508.1:0-71108 GCF_000691845.1 Merops nubicus | reverse complement strand
TTCCCTACAACTTATAACAATTATATTTATTAAAAAGAAAAAGATGAGTAGGAAGAGGTTCATATGTGTGCAAAAGCCTTTCATAGGAGTCTAGTTTTTATAATCTCATTTACATGTGGCACAAAACATAATTTATTATCATGTTTGAACAAAGCATAAATTTTTGCAAATGAGTTGGTATGTATGCTGCAATTGACATTCATTTTCCTGGATTGCTAAGGAATAAAGGGATGTCAGGACTTTATTAGATGATAATTTTTAATAAAGCTTTGTTTACAAAAATCTTTTTGAAGTGAGTGACTGCATGAGAACATGTTGCATACAAGATGGTGTTTTCCAGTCGTAGAGCAATTTGGAGTCCTCTAACACTTTGAAAACACAAATGCATATCTTGAGTTATGCTTGTGTTATTTAATATTGATCTCAGCTGATGGTTAGATGTGCCAAAGTAACAACACTCCTGAAATTTTCTGCCCTTCCAACTGAGAAAAGCTTGGTTGTGCTGAAGACAAATGAGCCCATAGCTTTCCCAAATGACAGCTGTGCTCTCCAGCACCTTACTAGAGAAAAAGTGTATTGAGGAATATCTGTTCACATACTGAAAGATTGTAATGGTTTGGGTTTTGATGTGGGTTTCTTTTGGTCGGTACATATTAGTATGTGCTTAGCAAACAAGAGATCTTGTATGGGATGTCTGTGGTCTGAGCCCTCTGAACCGGTTCACTGCTCCCCAGTACTGGATCAAGGTACTGCAATGATTTGAGCAAGGGAGCATATGGGACTGAGTGTACACAGCGTGGGGTGGCCCTGAGGGGAGAGGCTCAGTTCCCTTCCTGCCTTTGTCAAAGCTGTTGCTATCCTCCAGTAATCTTTACAGAGGGTGCAGGTGTGTTTCACTAGCTCTTATTTCACTACCTAAATCTGGATTTCCTACCTACAAATAGCAACAAACTCTGATTTCTCCATTTAATTTATTTGCAGCTTCCTATTCAGAATTGAGAATATCCAGAAATTGTTATCTTTAAGGATAATCTCATGCAAATATGCTGAGGTGTTGATGGGGAGAATTAAATACAATAATATTTGTCTCAGAATGTGCTAAGTCTGATAATTATTTTAATTTCTGAATTACTATTAGAACCTCAGTCTTACAGGATGTTTATATAAACTGTCATGTACTACTACTCAGTCCCTTTTTTCTTTTTCTACTATTTTCCCTGCTGTCTTGGCAAAGAATAATTTAACAGAAAAGTGAATACACCTTTTTGCGCTACCAATGATCATAGTCAGTGAATCGAATTCAGAGGAAGAATTTTGATACCAAAATTTTTTTCCATATTTTTTGTTTGTAAAGACAGTATCTGTCAGCTGGAGACATCAAGATGGCATATGGATCAATTTTAGGATATGAGGGGTTTTTACCCCCCATCAAGCTGTTATCTTTGTCTTGATCAGTGATGCCCAACTCTGCTTGACAGAAAACAGGCATTAAACACTTCTTTGGCCCCACAGCTAGTTATGGTGGGATTTTTAGACAAGCCCAAGGTAATTCTGCTATAATTTCTCTCCTACTGTCTTCTTCATTAGGGATGGGAAATTAGATCCTCCATTGAGGTAGATAACATATCCCATTTTATGTATGTCTTTCAACAATGTATAATTGCTAAGTTGGGGGTAAAGTTGTGAAAATTGTCATATATCTTAATCTGTGCAGTACCATACTTGTGCTGACTCTGGTTTCCCTCGAAAATGGGCAGTGTGCTGGATCTAAAATGGTAAAGATAGAATAGAAGCATTGCTGCCTGTGGAAGTGGCTTTGGGGTCATGTGCAGTATCACCAAATGCCCCAGGGTAGATCTTCCCAGAAGGCTTTGATTATGCTGACACTGAAAGAAGCTGCCTGAGAGCTGGGAAGTTCCTGCCAGTTCCTCTTCAGCACTTTTGGCTGCACGAACAGTTTTCAGAGTGTTTTGGAGGAAAATGAGCAGAAGTCATGTACTCTCATCTTGTTCAAGTAAGAAAATGAACAGGGAGAAATGAATTATTTCTCTGTGCAATAAGACGTGGCAGTGAGTAGGAGCAGAGTGTGTTGCATCTCTGCAAAGCTTGTTGCATATGTGAGTATGAAAGATGAAATCAAGACTTTCCCTTGGGTTATCTGGGTTGGAGTCTGTCCTCCTAGGGAAACCACTTTCTTCTGATTTGCTTTTTGTGAAATTGCTCTATTTCCCCTCTAGTTTATATGCTGCAAAGACACTCGGCTAAGCCCACACTGAAGTGTGCACTTAAATGGCAGCTCCACCCTTGCCCACCAACAGTCTCTCATGCAAAACCTTTCAATGGCAGTTCCTTTTCCAGATAAATAACCTAGCTCATTGTATTCTTAACAGTTTTAACATATGGTTGTACTTAACACTAACTGCCTGATAAGAAAATTTTCCAAAGCAGCCTTACTTCTTCGTACGTTAATATTTTGTGTGAGATGGTTAGATATGTTCTTTGTTTTGGACTCCAGGTTCTTGTACCACTCCATTTGTTTGGGTCTTTTGAATGCATACTTTTTCATTTCATCTCAAATTGCTAGTATCATCTTTTCACATCTCTCATCTGGAATTAAATAAGCTGTCCAAAGGAAATGTACCTCATATGTCTTTTGCTTCTCTATGAGTCAATCTCTTCAGGCAGATGGTATGTGCTGGGATCTGAACCCTGAGCCCTGAATCACATCTGACATATCAATGATTCTCACCACCAGCCAGAGGATTTTTTTAATAGCAGAAGAAACCTTCCTTTTGGTTTTTTTTTCAAGGTCTGGCCAACCTTGGGTGAAAACCGATTAGGAAGTTAACACCACATGTCCTATTTTTGAAGTTCATAGTTGAAGAGCTGGTTCTGCTTGCAGTAAACTTGGGAAGCTTATCTATGGGTGGATGCACTGTGCCAGGTATCGTTGTTACTGGAAGGGCTCTGACTGTCCCCTGCAACCAGAGTTCCCAGCAATGGTGGGACAAGGATGGTGGGATGGTGTGGCTGGTAGTGCATCTCCTTGACAAGTGCTGTGGTGACTTTCACATGATTGTGGTTGGATGTTTGGCTTGGCTTATTCCTTCCTTCTTTACTGGATCCCTGGCTTGGTTTGGTCATTCCTTGGTTACATTCTCTACTATGGGTAGTTATATTGATCTGTTTTTTCCCCCTGCTGTTAACCATATCATATTTTTCCTGTGTTCACTGGAATTGGATAGCAAAGTATCTTTTCTGAGGATGGCCATATCCTTTATGCTGGGCCATGTAATTGGCAAAACAGTGTGGCAGAAAAAGCGTTCTCTGACGGCTCCCTGAAACACTTCAGATAATGTCAACCAGTGTGGAAGGGGAGCAGTTAGTTACCTTTAAAACACATCAGGCTTTGTAGATCATAAAAGTAATATTGATGTCTGTATCTGAAACATGAAAGCTGCTGTACAAAAATACATGAGCTAACTTGTGCCAGGACGGCAAAACTCTCTGATAAGTTGAGTCAGTTTATGGAGCTTTGGTGGAACTTATCTACCATTCAATCAAGCTCTCAAAATTTTCAGAACTACAAAAAGAAGAGAATGATAATTACAGGGTTTATTAAGGACTGTATCAAACTGCTTGTTGGCAGCAACACAAAGTGGTTTCAAGTATTCCTATTCTTATCAAATGCATTATTTGGTATTTCTCATTGAAAGAAGTATTGTTTCAGCTTATTACCAATAAAGGTCATTTTGGAGAGTACGCAAAATTTTATATGCTTTTTATGAAAACATGTCATAGCTATTTGAAGTAATAACTTCACATCTACTTAATTAATTGCTGTTATTTAGCACTACTAATTATTTTTATTTCTCAGCAGACACAATCATTCTTTTTCTATAGATAATTTTGTTTTGGCCAGAACAGTTTTCCCTTTTTTAGAACACAAAGCATATTATTTAGTGGGAGTGACCTTACCTGCACAACAGCTAACAATTGTTGAGGGTAAGACTGGTACATTAAGTGCTCTGTTTTAACTGCAACTTTCTATCTTCTAGTAAGAAAATCAGTAATCTAAAAATAAATAAATAAATCATAAACCTTAACAAGATACTTAGAAATTCCAATTATTCAGGTAAATAATATTATCGTTGCATATTAGGTAAAATAGTTGATGTAGAAAATAAAATATTAATTAATTAGTATATAAAACATGTAAAATACTAGGTTAAGTCTTAGATTTTATTAGGAGGTCTGTGGCAAGGTTTTGGTAGTGGGGTGGCTGCCTCTATAGAAGGATGTGAGTGACTGTCCTACTTTAGACAGAGATGGATCCAGTCAACTCCAATGGACTCACTGCAGGATGCACTTGAGCCCATCAGCCAGGGTGGTGATACCTCTGGGAAAATGTATTTGAAAGAAAGGGTGAAAAATGTTGTACAGCAGTGTCAAGAGTGAGGGGAAAAAGCATGTGAACGTCAAGGGGAGAGAAGGAGGAGGAGATCATCCAGGTACCAAAGCGTCTGTGGAGGAGAGCAGGCTGCAACAGATATTTCCCTGCAGCCAGTAGAAGAGCCCATACTGAATCAGATATCCATACTGCAGCCTGTGAAGGACACCGCACTGGAAATGTGGACATGTCCTGAAAGAACCATGGCCAGTGGAGGACCCGTGCTAGAGCAGGTTTACCCTAAAGGACTGAAGCCCATGGGAAGGACCTACACTGGATCAGGGAAAAATGTGAGAAGGAGGAAGCGACAGAGATAAAGTGTTACAAACTGACTGCAACCCACATTCCCTATTCCCCTGTGATGTTCAGTGGGGAGGAAGAGGTAGAGGAGTCAAATGGGAATGAAGCAGTGATGTTGAGCCTGGGGAAAAGGAAGGGATGGAGGGAAGGTGTTGTTTTAATTTGTCTTTTTTTCCCCCACTATCCAAACCTATTTAATCTGGCAATAAATTAAATTAATTTTCCCAAAGTCAATTCTATTTTGCCCCTGACACTAATTAGAAACTATTCTCCCTGCACATACCTGGACCCGTAAGTATTTTTTATCTTATTTTGTCCCCCGGTCCTGTTGAGGAAGGGGAGTAAGAGCGCAGCTGGGTGGGCATGTGGCAGCTGCAAAGGTAATACTACCACATAGGTAAAGACTAAACTGTCATAATAGTTTTAAAGAAGTACTGAGCATCTAACATATGTAATCTCAAAATGGAGCCTACTCATCACAAACATATAGAAGTATAATTTATTTATACCTTGTATTCAGTATGATGCTTTTAAGATATGACAGGTTGTTTCAGATATTTAAAAATAAATCACACTTGAAATGATAAACTGTAATTTTTGTTTTCATTTTTGTTTTAATTCAGCTAAATGCTAAAGTGTAAAAATAGTTTGTCATAATGTCACCTATAAAATCAAGCTGAGGTTTATGTAATTTGTTCATGCAGGGTCTTAGAAGGCAGAAGGTAGTTACCAACCTAGATGTTTCATTTTTATGTTGCCTCCATATCCTATATCCTATCATATCTTTATAAACACACAATAGCAGCTTCAAATGACTCATTGGTTGTGCTGCTTTGAACCTGTATTCCGTTTTTCTGCATCGTGGGCAAACATTGTCAAAAGTTTTATGAAATTGTACTGAGTTTGTGCAGAGCTAGAAGTAAAAAAAGGAAACCACAGAAAGCTTATGTACAGATAGTTGTAATCTTCCATGTTAAACCTTATATGTAAATTTAATATGTTAAAATGCAACAGATATAGAGCATATTTTGCAATGGATAATTTCAGATGTAAAATGTGTTTTAAATAAAGTGAAAGTGTGTTTTCATATTTAGCTGGTTATATATGTATAGTTTTCCCCTCTGTGTGAGTGTGCTGTTGAATACTATGAGGACTAGGAGTATACCCTCCTTGATTTACAAATGGCTTTAGTATTAGTTCATCCTTAGTTTTAGTTAGATATACATATAAAACTTATAAAATGCTGATCACTCTTTACTATTTCTCTTCATCCCTGTATTTAGGAGCACTTTATACTTCTCAGTGTAGTACTTGTTGGAGAGTTTTGTAAAAGAGCTCTACCAACCCTCCCCACAAAGGAGAGATTAAGTGGTTCAGGAAATTGCAGGTCTGAAAAATTCTTCCTTGACTAAATGAATCAACCATGGACATTTACCACTGTGAGAAAATTAGGTCACAGATAGTATAAGCCAATTTTCTGTGGAAGTCCATTCAGGAAGAAGTTAATTTTGCATTTGCTGCTTTCTGTAAGTTGTAGTGGCAATGATAAAATGTCCATGCTCAACAGTGTCTGTAGCCTTTGAACCTCTGGGATGATTTGAAATGACTTTGTGTTTCTTTTCAAGTTGTTCCAATGCATGACTGCAGTTCTCATTAGAACGATCTTCATGCAAGGGCTGCCTGCTTCCCAGCTATCATCCACCTCCTGCCTTCCATTTTTTGTCTAAAGTAAAGCTGCATCCGGCAAACACTTGGAAATATATTCTGTGTTTACTAACTACCTGGGCTGATTTAGTTATGTGTTCCAGCACAATTAAGTTCATTCTTCTCTTTTCCTATTGTATCTGTCTTATTATTAGTTATAATAGTGACATTTATACTGAAATGGGATGAAAGCATGAAAAGGAAACTGTGTATGGACAGGTCTATTGTGCAAAGGATGAATAAGTACTGAAGTATTAAGTTTAATTATAATACATTAATATGGATTCAAAAGTATTGTTTATATTGTCTTCAAAATTTTTTTGAGGAATGTTTTCAAGGTTATAGACCTATGTTAAAATACATGTACACATCACCATAGAGATGATGTTGCACAAATATTCTATGAAATCGTATGTATTTAAAATGTCTAAATAAGCACTAGGGAATACTTGTCAAGGAAACGACATTTTAGAAGCAAACAGAACTAAATAAGAAATAATGAAAATGCACTTCAGGGACTATACTTTGAGAGGACTCTTGGTTATCCTAAGATGATGAGTAATAGAGTAAAATTGCAGCCACAGTTCTATGTTCCAAAAATTTGAGGTTTATACCTGACTTGTAAATATGTGTGGGCAGAATTTTTTTTTTTTTTTTAATCAATGTTTCTCTCTATCAATTACCAAAAGAGAAAAGTGGTATTTAGATATTTAACTGAAAGAATATCCCCTTACCACCACCACCTAAAAAAAAACAAAAACAAACAAACAAACAAACAAACAAACAAACAAACAAAAACAAACAAACAAACAAAAAAAACAGTTGTAGTTTAGTCCAAAGAATGAATTCAGTGGTTGGGAGTTGTTCAGATGTTAAAATACTGTATTGTTTGAATACTAAGTGTGTTTTAAAGGAAGCAAAGGCAGCTAGGTTCTTAACTCACCCTTTTGTCAATGCCAAATGTTTCCAACTGAATCTTTTGTCGTATTTTCTCCACACCAGGCTTTTTCTTAGGTCTCCTACCATCCCCACTTGAATTAACTTCATGGTACTTGATCTTAACTGCTAGCATCCATGCTGAAAAATTATTCCAAAGAATGACCTTTTTTGTTTGGTTATCACATTTAATTATTTAGAGCTAGTTCCACAGACAGTTAGCGAGCATTTACCAATGTTTTAGGAAAGGACAGGAACAGAAGGATGCCAAAAACTAGTTTTTATCCTGCTCTCAGAGATTTCCTATATCATCTGAAACAAACCTTTTAACAAACTTCTCTGATCTCACAGTGGTTAGATTGGACTAGCTACCATTAAGAAAGTGGTGCTGCACTTTAATAGTTTTTAATATCAAATAGTAACTGGAGCTGTCTAGAAAGTGGTATTTCTATCTTGAGGGTAATTCCATTTTTAATTTTGTGTTTAGTTCTGGAATTTCAAAATCATGGCTTAGGGATAGGTTTATGTTTCTTCATCATATGTTGTGTTGCTGTGATACTAAATGCGAGATGAAAAGACATCTTGGGCTTGACAGTAAAAGGGGTTGTGGAAGAAGAAAGACTGTGGAAGAAGAAAGACCTTTAATTCAACTGATGAAGGAAAAGAAAATGCAAACCAGCATAAATACTGTGGCAGTAGATATTATCATTTGCCAGTAGAGAACTGAATTTCTATACGATGTTTTCCAAATAGAACTTTTTCTGTTAGAAAATTTTCACCCAATTCCAGTATTCTTCTTGTTATTGGGGTGTTTCCTGTTGGAATGTACTTAATTAAATTGATAAAAGCAGAACAAGTAAACATTTCAGCATAAGGCATTTTCTGATAAACACTTTAAAAGAAGGGGTAATATACAAACCTCAGTTTTGAAGATCTACCTGTAGGTCAAATCAGCTTAATTTTCATCAGTTTTGATCAGCAAAGCAAAGGTTTAAATAAAACTTAAGAAAAGACTAGAGCTGTGGGAGTTTTTAAGTTGGGCTTTAGGCTGGGGCGTCTAAAGAAATTAGACCCGTTAGTTAATTGAAGTGGTTTGGGAGAAACTAAACAATACAGGTTTATTTGTAAACCATTTATTGTTTAAAATGGCAAGGGGTTCCTGCCATTAAATACACAAAATTTTGTTTTGAAGAAAACTGCAGTATTACTATATTCACTGTAGATGACTGTTCTTCCTTAAGGAAGAACTCCTGTTCCAAACCAGCAAGAGATTTTGGGTGAGCACATCTGATGAAAGAAGCCCACTCTTAGTATGAGGAGTACTGCAGGTTCACAGATTAATAGGATCAACTAGTGAGACCTGACACCGCAGAGAATGTAACAGAAATGCTGCTTGGCTTATACCCATAAAATCTGTTACACTCTTCATCTGACTGAACTAGTCTCATATTTGTGTCTCTAAAAATATGAAAAAGAGTTAGACTAACTTTTGAAGAGACAACAATTTGCAAAAGCAAAACAACTTGAAGATTTGGAAGGGATAGAAAACACTATGGAACATGCATGGTGGTAAATGACTCATTTTGATAAAGCCACATATCTACATTTTGTCCATAACTGGAGTTATTCTTTCTGGAGTTTGCTCTGGTTTTATTTCTGTTGGAAAACTTGTTTCTTGAACTAATTTCTCCATTGCTTATCTTGGATCTTGTTCTTTTGGCAGCCATCACAGACATTTTCTTAATATTTTGGCTCTTATTTAATTCACTATAAAATCGGTGGTGGGATTAATTTCTCTTAGATGACCCTTGCTCTGGCAATGCCTAGTTCAACCTGCCATTCTATTAAATCTTTTCAGAAGTTACTGAAATGGTCTCAATATTTTCTTTTATTGTAGGTTTCATATATACTGGAGAAGTTGTGCATCGAATGCTAACAGCTACACAATACATTGCACCCTTAATGGCAAATTTTGACCCCAGTGTGTCAAGAAATTCAACAGTCAGATACTTTGATAATGGTATGTAGTAGTACTTCATAAATGAATGTGTCTGTTTCCTTTGGCTCCTCATATTTGCCTAAATAACTATATTTCTAGGAAAAAATGAAGATTTTTTTAAAAATTTCTCTATTCTTTTTTTTTAAACTCATAGGCTATATCAAGCATGTGACTAGACATCCATAAGCAGTTCTGAATTTAGAACATGGCTAATGATTTATTAATGTTTTTTTCTGATTGGACAGATATCTTCTGGATGTTAAAGTACATAAACTCAAACTAGCAATATATTTTTTTTGTTTTAAAATAAAAAATCTGTCCTCTATGATAATACAGATTCCTGTTACTTCAAAATGTATATAGCAAATACTGTCCACCCACTAACTAAAGTGAAAATAGCATTTGAAGGCTGAAATAGCAAGAATACACAGAAGCAGAGCAGATCGAAGGTTAATAAATCTGTCAATGAGTAAGTGTGCATGGTGTCCCAGGACTGGAAGATATTTCAAAGGCCTTGGATGTGTGGATATTTGTCTCATGAAGTCAGTTATAATGAGCATTTTGAAAACAGTACCTATGTGATTAAAAGGCATCTGGTGCCTTAACTTGGGCCTTTAGTGATCAAATACAGTGGCAGTGAGTGTCTATTCGGAATTTTAAACTTATTTTAGTAACTGACTAATCATGTGATTTTATGGTTTTAAATCTTTCTGGATAAACCTATGCCATTCCCTGTATGTTTATTCATAGTGAGTTTAAGCACAAATAATGAACATGTCAAAGAATAAGTCACATTTCCAGGCAGGTCTGTTAATTTTTATTCTTTACATCAGGGATCAAAATATCAAAAAAAAACCCTTTGCACCTAGTCATAACTTTTCCTTTCAGTCTAGTCATTACTTGCAGCATTTATTTGTCAAAAATCCAGTAAAATAGACTTAGATGAGAAAATCCTACTCCTTGCATGGAGAATTTTCAAACAGAAGAAAAAATATTTTCATTTCATAAATAATTTGGCATTATGGCCTGAGATTTGTCATCTTTGCTGAAAGAATCTGAGGATTCTGGGGAAGACATTGCTAATTCTCATTGTATTCCTGACTTCCAGTCTTCATACCAGGTGTATGAGGCTGTATCATATAGCTTTCATGACAATGTTGAAAACTTTGAGATTTTGGATCCCTCTTCATGTATAAGGCACCCCATATATTGGACCCCATGTGCTTTAGGACAAAGAGTTTGCTATCTTACCCCAAGTAAAAAGGAACTGGGCAAATTGTATCTTCAGCTTCTTATTTCTTATTTATCCATGTTTTATTCCTGTGAATAAGTGTGCTTGCTTTAGAGAGGCATCTGTAGTGGGCAAGCACAGAATGCGTTCTGGAGACAACTGGTTTCCAGTTTAGCTTGGGATTCTGAGATGTACATAGATATGATGTACTCAATGATTGACTGTAAGAAATTCTGACTATTTTTGCTCCAATAATTTTAAAAGCCCCTTTAAATTCCTTTAAAATGAAATGTAATACAACCGATTAAATATTCAGAAAGTAGTTAAGGAATGTGGTCACAAAAGGAAAAATGCACTGTATGCACAATTAATGAGTATGCACTATTCTTATGAAAGACATGTGGTGGACTTAGTACAGTATGCACCAAAAGTCTGCATGCTCATATTTTCATGACATCCCCTGCCAAGATGTGTTCATGAAAGTTACAGCACAGAAGATCTGTGACAAAAGATATTTCAAGGATATGTCAAAAATTGCGTTGAGCTGGATGCATACTGACCCACTTTGAACACTCCAGAAAGAAATGGAATTAAAGTATTGTGAATCAAAGCACGTAACTTCCATTAGTGCCAAAGAGAGAGGTATGTTGAGAAAGGCATCTAAAGACAAAAAAGTCATTTTCGGTAAACACAGTTTTGTTATAAGTGTCTTTCAGACCAGCTGCTTGAAAATAACCCTCAACATCTCTAAAGCATGTTCACAGAGTGTGCAGGTTGCTTGGGGTACATTTTTAGTGCAATAAGTGGATATTCAGCCAGAGTACTTCCATGAATATTAACAAGCCTCTTGCAAGTAAATCTCTGCACACCAGACTCAATATTTACCCTGTCTATGATTTCTTAGTGGTTTTCATTTAAACTACATTTATTTATTGCCAACACCTAATATTTTTCAACTTGCAGAAGCTCAGCAAGGGCTTCCACCATGCAGAAAAAAAGTGCTATTTATATTAATGGCTAGTAAACTGAAGAATCTGAATTCTTCAAATTAGAACTTTTCCTAAACAGGCAATGCTATTAGCACTTCACATTTCTAAGTCATTAGGTTGTATATATATATAGTGTAAAAAAAGCTACTGCAGAGCAGTGGTTATGACAACATACCTGAACTCTGAGTGCTGGATCCTACCTTTAGTGATTGTTGACTCCTTATTCAATTCCAAACAAGTTACTTGACCACTCTTGTGTTAGCAGACTTTTTTTTGTAGAAAGTTGAGGTAGTTGTTTGTGGCACTGTAGTGTCTACCTTTAAGAGGATTTCAGTTGCCACTTGTGTTTGTAATGTCTTTGGCATTTCAAGATGTTGGGCTGAAAATTGCTAAGAGACAAATCACAGTTCTTGCTTCAAGTAACTACAGTTGAATATTTTTCCTACAGTCAGTTAATCTTTTTTCTCACATTTTTTTTTTCTTCCCTTTGCCTTTCTACTCCCACTCTGGGGTTCACAGGCACAGCACTAGTTGTCCAGTGGGACCATGTACATCTGCAGGATAATTACAACCTGGGCAGTTTCACTTTTCAGGCCACCCTTCTCAGTGATGGGCGTATCATTTTCGGCTACAAAGAAGTAAGTTTGGTCTGAAAATTGTCCTTTAAGTAGATAAATTACTTTATATCTGCCAGGCATCTCCCTACATTTTTGAGGTGGGAGACTTGAAAGTTCAGCAATAAAAGATCATTTCGTTATATTGATTATAAAATCACCATTTTGTTAAAAATGACGTTATTGTAAAATTGATGTTCATGTGATGGACTTGAAAACCATCAACATGGCTCAAATATGCTACTTCTGACTTTCAATTGGCCTTTTTTGAGTGGGGGTAAGTGTTGAGTATTTAGGAAGTTCTTGTGTTTTTTAGTAAATTCCTCTTGGATTTTGAAAATAGGGTCTAAATTGCTCATTTCGTTCACCTAATGTGGACCTGCTTGAAAATATTCTAGAATCAATCGTTAGTATGAAAAGGTCACCTTTTTCCAGGAACTATAATTTCTTGGCAACCAACTTATTTCAAAGTTCATATATTTCAAATAAGAAATAACTGCTTTGTATCTCTAGCTCTATGTTGTTTTCCATCTGTTTGGTGATAACACTGGTTAGATTGAGGCCATTTGGTTTGCCTTTATAATACCAATATGTTGCCATCTCAGCTGGGTTTTTCTGCATTCTTCAAGTGTTTCAGAATTTTGGTTGTCACTTTAGGTAATTTTTTTTTTTCTTGCTAGAATTGCTAGTGTCCTGGAGGCTGTAGCCTAGAGGCTATACCTCAAGTTGAATTTCGTGCAAATGAGAATCAGAAGGTATGTAAGTTCAAATCTCTAGAGGCAAGAGGACAATTTCTTTCTTTCTTTCTTTCTTTCTTTTTTTTTTTTTTTGTTGTTGTTTTTGTTTTAATCTCAGTTTCACATGCAAAGTGTTGACTTTCTCTTCAGGGTGTAAATCTCTGTTATACTCCTTATTTAAAAAAAAAAAAAAATGCTATCAGTGATGTGACTGTTTGTCTGAACTTGGAGAAATACCAGTTCTCTTTTTCTGCCATAGGCCAGTTGTGAGCCTTCACACTCATTTTTCATGCCTACGTTGAAGACACACAGCTGAATGCAGCAGAAATGTAGTACTCTTCTCCCCTCCATTAGAAAGCTGGGTTATTTTACTAGCAGCAGTCTTATCTTCACCTAAGATAGAAGTCTTTCAAACAGGATTGCTGCAGGATACTCCTATTGGATTAGTTTTATAGATGCAAGAATCTTTCTGGTATGCCCATGTACCTGGCTTTCCTTATTTAATAAAAGACATGCCGATGGAAGGTTTGCTTAGGCTCTGTTTCTGAATGGTATGTACAGGCTAGTTCTTCATCTATGAAAGTGCAGTTTATTTGCATTTTGACTCCAACTTCATGAAAGGTTTACTCTACTTAGAACAGTGGAGCCTGTGCTTGATCGAAGGAGTGTGCACCAAAGCTTTTTTCTTTTCTCCTGTTGCTGAAACTTTTTAAAGAAAAAGAAATATCTTTTTAAAGACTGCCAGAAAGTTATTTCCTTCAAGAACCCAGAGAAATAGGGAGGGCAACTATTCCAATTTGTCATTTCAAGATAAATTTGACAAGAACTATAGGTGCATTCTGAAATATATTTAGGGACATTTTCACAAGAGTACTGTTCTTGGTTATGTGATGCTCTGCCCTGTCTGCCACTGTCCAGCCCTGTGCAACATGAGTCTAATATGGGTGATAGAAGCTGTTGCTGCATATTGATAGTATCATGTGTTCATTTTACATAAATGTAAATGATGATGTGGAGTCCCAGGCAGTGGCAACCTTTATTCATTTAGGAAGAAGGGAGGAAATGGTTCACTTTGTTTCCTGGAATTGCATGCAAGCATGTAATTTAACCTGTGGATAAATAATTTCTGTGCTACAATGTCATAGGCTGCTTGCTCTCACTGCACCACTGGAAGCTTTCTCCAGAGCCACAGTGCTTTTGTAGGGAGAAGCTATTAATCATCTTGTCATTAATCCTGAGACACAAAGAATTGGAATTTACAAATGGGATAATATGCATTTTTTTTTTGCACTGGAATTCTTGAAATTCCCTGACATGAGTTATTCTTGTCCGGAATGGAATTACCAAACATCACTTTAGAATATTACACAAAGTTAAGGAAAAAGACTTTTTTTAAGTGGTAATAGTAACATACTAGTGCTCTGTAGATCTTTGACAAAAGATTTCTGTAAAATTTTAATGTTACAACTAGTGTATCCCATTGGGAATTACTTGGGGAAAGGATTTGGAGGCTGAGATTTCCAGAAGACTAAACTCTTTATTTGCAGCTTTTACTCCACTAAAACTACCTCAGCTTTCCACTTAAATGAGGAAAACTGAATAAAATTTCCAATCACTGATCAGACACAAGTTGCATGAAAAGAAAAACTGAGATAATTGTAAATTTAACTTCGACTACAGAACTTCTAAGTCTGGCTAGGAATCAACTTACTTTCCAGTGCTAAATCCATTAGTTTCTGAGGAAGTCCTTCCTTCTGGGACCATTTCTCTTGCTGATAAGTCAAGTTGTCAGGAGCCCCATTAACTTCAGTAAGATTACTTGTGTGTGTGCTCACTAGTATGAGTAGAAGTGGCACAAGATTTGTAACATCTTTTTGGTGCCATTTCCTTTCAGCATCACAGTTCACTTAAAACCACTGCAAATGCAAGGTCTTCATTGAATTGTCATTGCAAGTCTCCAAGCTGGAACACCATGTGAGAAACGCAGCACACAGGTTTCCAGTAACTTTATAAAGCATTTTTGAAGCATCCCACAGGAGTTCTGTACTGGTGACACCAGGCATTTATCTTGAAGAATCTACTATTAAAATAACTATGATTATACATGTAAGGGAGGTACAATTAGGGACTTTTGTCTAAAGCACTTCATGTAAATTTTGCCTTTTATTTCTTATTTTTTCAAACCATTTGAGATGCTTCTTTTCATACACTTCTTGTTCTCACATCTACCTTGCTTCCTGATAAACCTGGTGCTGACCACCAAAGCAGGCTCTTGGTTAAGGTTTGCTGAGTATCAAAGGAGCTGTTCTGCACAATCTTCTGCGTTCTGTTTGCAAATAGGATGCAGTCTGAAATGCATAATTGTTATCCAAAATCCAGAAGAGATTCTGGGGAAAAAAAAAAAAAAAAAACAAAAAAAAAAACACAGAAAAAGTTCTGAACCACCAGGATAGTGAAATCTGGAGACACCAGATTATGTTTCAGAAGAGTTAATGGGTAGGAGGGGAGGCTGTACAGTCAGGTTTTCAAAATGTAAATGCAATTTGAAATATAGCAAGTCAGATGCTTGGGGGTTTTTACCACTTTGTTTACAGTTCATATACCTTCCATTTTAAATATCACTTAGCTTATGCCAGCTGTTAGTGTTCTGACAAGTGGTCGATATGTCAGGAAATATCAGCTGGCAGGAAAATTTTACTGGTGCACCTCTACTACATATGAAATATATTACAGTGCAAACTGGCCAACAAAACACAGTAATGAAGAAAATTTTCCATATAGGCGTACTTTTTAATGTATTAGTAGTGAATACTCATTTCTTATGTTCTAAATTTCACAGAAGTTCAATTCTCAAGAGTTTTACTTTTTTTTGAACAAAATAACTATTCTACATAGCCTTTTCTCATTAGTGCTTATAGTTAATGTTCCTTAGGGTAACATTTGGCTTCTTTTTCTGTCCATGATTAATACAGGGCAAATTAGGCAAAAGTACCAAAGGCTTTTTTAGTGGTTTAGGATATTTTTCTTAATTTCATTAGCTTCAGGGCTTTCTTTGTTCATTTAAATAGTAATGACTGTCTATTTATGTAGTCATCCAGAAACTATTATTAAAGTTGTAATGCTTGTTCAAAGTGCTTGATATGTGAAGTTGGAAAATAATTCTAAAAAAGACTCATAGAAGAATTTTTTTCTACTGTGAAAGGAGGAAGAATTTAATAGAAAGTATTAAGTGCTAGTACATAGATAAAATTGATATTCCTGCTATGCATCATAGAAAATAGTCTTGGTTTAGTAATAAAACTCCAAACATTGTGATTGTTTCTGGAAAACTAAAAAAAAAAGCCCCAACAAGCAACACATGTTCTTCATAGATATTCTGCCTGCATTGTACATTCTGTGGTAGAGCTAACACAGACTTTGGAATTATTCTAGTTGAAATTCATTCTCTGAACGTAATCCCATAAAATACATGCCACCCAACAGTAACCACTTGTACGTTGCTGGCTTCCTGTTTAACAGTTTGATATGTCAGCCTGTCATGACATATCTTGCCATTCAGGTGAGAATTCAGGTGTCCATGCTTCCATTGTCTGTGCATTTCCTTCTTGCCCTTCAGTTTGACAAGCAGGTCTCAACTCAGCCATGTTGGTCTTCCTTTCCTGATATCTTACACCTGAGGATAGAGAGCTCTTGTGCTATATGGAAAGCATCCTTAATGATCAGCCAGCTCTCTTCTGCTCCCTTGTCCCTGAAGACATTTTTCCAGGGGGTCCTACTGACTAACTCCTTGAAGAGCTGGATGTTTGCTTTTCTAAAATTTATCGTCCTGATTTTACTCCTCACCTGACCTATAGCCCTCAGGGACTGTGAACTCCACCAGTGTGTGATCACAGCAACCCAGGCTACCTCCAATCTTGATGTCACCATTTAACTTACTTGCATTGGTGACCATCAGGTCCAGTATCTCATCCCCTGGCTATTACCTGGCTGAAGTGCAGGGGTCTAAACCCCCAGCTCTGAATCAGGGTTGACATGTGGATAATGTCCACAACCAGGTAGGAGAGACCTTCCTTTTGGTTTTCTCTCAAGGTCTGGCCAACCTTGGGTGAAAACCAATTAGGACATTAACACCAGGTCCCCTGCCATTAGAACTAGCATCAGGTGTCCCACCTCTAAAGTTAACAGAATAAAGTCTGGCTCTGCTTGTAGTGAGTTTATCTGTGTAGGGGGTGTGCTATGTAGGGTTTCCAGTTGTTGGAAGGGCTTCCTGACTGTCTGCTACAAACAGTTTCCAGAGGTGGCAAGCCACCACAATCAGGACAGAAAAAGGATCGTGTATGTACTGATGCTGCTACTTGGCAATTACTATAAGATTGGATTTGGACTGAGGACCTGGCTTATTCCTTCCCCATGGCCTGGTTTCTGGCTCATCTCACTCCTTTCTTTACTTCATCATAGACAGTGAGTGAATGCATCGATCTATTTGTTCCTCTGGTTGCTAGCCACCTCATATCCTCCCTGTATACTTTAGAATGGGATGGAAAGGTCTGGCCTGTGTGATTCCTATCGATGACAGTGGCCTTCCTACTGGGACATGCAGTCAGCAATAGACTGGCTTAAGAAGTTTTTGTAAATGCAGGTTTAATAACGCTGTAGTTTTTCAAGAGAATGAAAGTTTTCCTGGGTCATGGGTTCTCTTAAGCTATGACAGCATTTCTGGCTGTATGATTGTTTGATACAGTTTGAAGAGCTGGCTATACTAACTTATGTTTTCCTCACATTAAACAAAGAGTTCTTTCTAAATCCTACTCCTAAAACATATATCCAAAATTTTGGCTGGTTCTTCTGTTAGGGTGGACTCTACTAAAACTTTCTTAATTGTTTTAGAAAATTATCTCCAGGTTCTTCACTCTCACTAGAATGTCCAGCAGAAGAGTGTGGATATCTGCAGGGATTTTGGCAAAATCTACTGAGATATTTCAGCCCCACAGTTTTCAAATTTCTCCTAAAGTTTTCTTTGTATTTTTCTGTTCAACTTGGCTAGTGTGTCCTTTTTTAGTACCAGATATTACTGAGTCATTTATAATTTTTATTAAATAGTGAAACTGAAAGCAACTTTCAAACTCTGAACCGAGCTGTAATGAAATTTATTAAAAGAAAAAAAAAAATAAAGCACTTGTGGCATTTGTATTGCAAGAACCCATCATCACTCTGTCTGGGAGCAGGGGGGGGAAGGAAAAAATAGTTTTCTGTTATCATAATTTTTGAGGGAAATATGCAAATTGTTCAATTATTCACAAATTCAGAAAAAAATGTGATAAAGCATTAAAATTAAAATTAAGGAGGCTTTTTTGGTCCCACACTTACTCATAATGCCAATTCCAATTACGTTTTGTGTCCGTGAAACTTTGATTCCTTCTTCATCTGCTGTTTTCTCTCTAACTTGCAAGAGAAATAGTCATTGCATCTTTCTCATCAGTGCTCTTTCTTATTTGATTTTTCAACAACTTCTCTAGAGTATCCTTCTCAAAATTTTTTAAGACCTACTCTTTGATAGTTAATATAAGTTTTGCTCTACAGCGTTCTGAGACTAATTCCTTTATTTATACTTTCATGATGGAGAAAATATACTGAATTATATCTGAACTCATTGAGTCTCTTATCTGAAGACTGAAAATATGGCTTTCAACCTTCTTGTGTCATATTCTCCAATAACTGCATCCGAGCTAAGATAAGAAAAATTTAAATTGATGTATTACTAGCAGTATTTCCAAGCCATTTCTGTTTTTCATGTTAGTCTAGCATCATTACTTTTGTTATACCAAAGTAGATCATGTATGCAAGAACCTCTAAATAAGTCAGCTAAACCAGTCACCAAGTAAAAGAAATGGAAATTTATTGCACTCTTTAATTCACTAGAACTCACTTCTTCTGCTAATACTCTCAAATTTAACTTTTCCTAGACAGCTGCCAGTGTAATTAGGAAAAAGCACAGCTAAATGATACTCTGGGAACAAGGGAGACAACTACTAATGTTCAACTCAAATACTAGAAGTCACACCATTAATTGACATGTAGACAATACAGATTCTTCATTCACTGGATATGTAACCAGCTTTTTACTTTGGCATTTTTCTGCTATGTGAAATGACCATCAGTATAATTGTGGTGGTTCTAAACAGTTAAAGCCAGAGCAGACTATTAGATGCACTGAGATAGCACCTTATATCTCAGTTTCTTACACTTGATCCACTTTCATGTGTCTTCAGCCTAGTAATTTCTTGTTAGCTGAAGGACAGCTTTGAAAAATAAGATATCCAGCTGTGATCTGAAAGCAGCAATGGGTGGAGAATAATCTCCATTGGTAGAGTATCCCAGCATTTAATAATATTCAATCATAGTAACATGTGACTTATTTTACTTTGAAGGTATCTGTCTGCATCTTCCAACTGCTGGTTTTATCTTTCTGTGCTAGATGAAAAAACTCTTTAGCCTCTGAGTAATTTGTCCCTGTGGCAGTACTTTTTTTATGGTAATCTAGCCAGCTTTCCAGTTTCCCTTTGTGAAGCCAAATAGGTAGAGCTCTTCAACTCTTCTGTTCATTGCGTTCGAGAACTGCAAATTTTTCAAAATATTTTTATGACTCATTTCTTAAGTTTTCCACATCTTCTTAAGAAATAGATCCTACCAAAGTCTGTGTAACATTGCAGTAATGATCTAATGTGCAGATACGAGTAAAATGGCCATCCCACTACTAATCTGTATCTCACTGTTAGACTGAATACCAAATCAATTAATTTTCTTGCTGCAATGTCTCTTATGACATCTGGAGTTCCTCATCCACTATAATACTGAGATTCCTTCCAGAACTGCTGCCCTCTAGAACATGGTCCCCAAACCTCTATCTTGTGACCTTTTTCCTCTGAGTTATAACTTTACAGTTTTTCCAAGGTCTAGCTTTGTTAATTGATCCAGGTATTTCATTATTTTCACTCTACCAGTGTTATCTGCAGAACTGCTAGGCAGTAAATTTATTTCCTTCCCTGTCTTTAATAAAGCTTTTGAATACTAGGTCTGATGTCCGGAGAAGCAAGAAGTATAAAAAGACGCTGTCAGTCTGAGCTGCTTCTTTAGTGATGGCTGCTGTTTCTGATTAGTCAGTCTAGTTATCTCTATTAATATTGTGTAAATGCTACCTGTCACTAAAGCCAAACACCTTACCAAATTCTAAAACTATTACATCTATATATATATCAGCAAAAGCTGCAATCTTGCCCAAAGAATTAAATCAAACTTGACACCTATTGTCATACCACTGTGTTGCCCAACATAATTATTTCTGTTATGTGAAGTTGGACTGGTCTATGACTATCTAAGTCTTTTTATTTCTTCGTCCAGATATTGGCAAGTAAGCATCTGGCATCTTCCATGTTTTCCATGGCATTGCTAATTTCCCTGCTGTTCCAAGACACAAAAAACATGAGTATCATTGGGCCAGAGCTATCCTCAGATAGCTATTCAAACACCTTTCACTGAAAGTTAACTGAGCCATAAGCTTTTAAAATCTTGATCTCTACTGAATTTTCACAGTTTGTGTTCAAAAGTAGACAGGAGATTAATTTAAACTGGTTAAATGTTCATTCTCGCAGTGCTATTATTTTTAGTCTGAATTTTTTTATGTTGGTATTTCATACATATCTTCCTGCTTTGTCTTCCAGATTCCTGTTGCTGTGACACAGATAAGTTCAACCAACCACCCAGTGAAAGTGGGACTTTCAGATGCATTTGTGGTCGTGCACAGGATCCAGCAAATTCCCAGTATGTAGAAATGTATTGGTGCTAATGGTTTTGAGGCTGAGAAATTAGTATAGGCTGATTTCATCAAGGATGATTAGCTGCACAACAAATCACTTAGCTAATTTCAGCTTGTTAATTCAAGTGTAATTTTATTTGCTTGATAATTCCCAGTGTACCTTTTTCTGTCATTGTTTCTCTTGAGATGATAAATTAAGTAAATAAAAGTAAATGGCTAGCCAAATAATGTAAAATTAAACTGTCAAGCAGCACAATTTGATATTCCCTAAGATACTTTCTCTGGAATATGTCTCCATATCCATAGTAGGGAAGATCCAGGCTGAAAGTTCTCAACACTTTACATTCTGAACTTCAAATTCATCTGTATATTTTAGTGAAAGAAAAGAGCAGATGTAGTTATTAAATAACATCTTGGGATCACATAGTTGTGGCATCAGTAATGCAAGTGATATTTAATTTTCTTTGGCTTTAATGATACTTTGTATGGCTTGACTGAAAATTCATAGTTGGAAATCGAGTGTGATTTCCTTGATGCTTAGTTTTAATATAGTGTACAGAACCCTTTGAGGTTGTTTAGCCATTAGAGAGCATGCTCACTTTCCAAGTCTACTGGTTTTATTTACCCATTTGGAGAAAATTTGCCAAGTTCAGTTTCGGATGATCCCCTAACTGCAGGGTGTAGATAGAAGGAGCTGTGCTTGAACCAGCATCCTAGGACTCAGTCCAGGCATGTTCTCCTAAATAAACCATGAGAGAGGGGTGGTGCACATAAGGCTCAAAAGGACTGACCTGATTCAGCTCACTTTTAAGGCTCTCTGCAGATGGGGCTGAGACTGAAGTTGCAGGTATCATTGCCTCTCAGCTCATCCTATCCCTTCATCACATTTAAACAGTCTTTGATATGAGGGAGCATAAATACTTTGTCTTATATGTCCTTCCATGGAGAGGATGGAAAATATTGGTAATATCAGTTGCTTGTTGTGAACTCACAGTAGTGTGAGGAAGGTTGGCATGTCCAGATTTCACTGAAGAGATAGAACATGGAAAAATTTGAAGTATGATAGTTGTGATGTGCCTATGGTTGCACGGATTGTGTTGGAGTGCTTAGGAACAAATTAATCTAGGCAACATCTTTCAGTAATTTGCGTGATGTTTGTAAGTGAATGATCTGAATATTTCTGAGTCTTCAGCTTCTAAGAGCTCCTAAAATGGATTCAGTTGGGAATTAGGTTGCTCAACTTGTATAAATGATTTATGAGAATGGTCATACAGAAATTCAGTGTAAGAGGTGCTGCTTTTGGCATCAGGCCTCCATCATCAAACAACACTGAAGAACTTATTTTAGATTTACATATTTTGTATGTAAAATACATTATATGTGTGAGTCTTTATTCTACTTTGGGTTTCTTTCTGTAGCGAGATTTGAGATGTGCACCTTTTTTACTACCACTACATAATGTTGGTTTTGATAAATACACTGTTACTTACTAATCTTCTGAGTCCAGTATTTCTGTAAATCCTTTTTGTTAAATGACAGTTTCTGCTAAGTGAAGTGACTGTAATTTACCAGAGAATCTGTCAATGTTTCATCTTAAACTTACTCTGTTCATTAAGTAACATTAAGGAGTGATAGGTAAGAAGAATAGAATGTGGATAGAGTGTAAAATGTGCCACTGCAGCAACTGTTTTGATAGCATTATTTCTGTGTTACTGTGTGTAATGTACTCCTTTTCTCCTTAACAACTGGCTTTGTGGATGGTGGTAATTCTTTTTTTTTTTGCTAGTTTGCACCTTACAGTACAGTTATTATTAATTAAGGGAAGCATTAGTTCACAGATTTTCCTGAAGTTAAATTGTGCTTTCAGTGAAACAGGTTTATATTAGTACGTACAGGCAAAATAATAGCATCCTTACAGAACTGGTAAATAATGGTAGCCTATAGAGAGCCAGTGTCAGATGCTCTTAAAATGTGCATGTTCTTGCACTGTTGTTTTTCAGAGGTGTTAAATCAACCATGGCTCTAGTCAATTACTGAAAGTGATATGATAGAAGTGTTTTACTTTATTTGTTAGCTCCTTAAAACAACAGAAGAATACAAATTGTTTCTTTCTCCCAAACAAAGGCAAAGACAGTATAGCTATACCACTTTATCAAAGACATTTCCATCAAGGGAATCTGTTTTCCCTTTATGTTCATGAGTAGTTACAAAACAACCCAAAAAAACACCCTACTCTACTGCATCATGTTTGAGTTTTGTCAGTTATTTTCCTATACATATTGCATTTGAAAAGGAAAGAGACATTAAGTGCAGCACAAGCCTATTTGAACATACTCTCAATTTTTAGAAATGCTGAATGTCTTTGATGAACTTTGTATTCTCAGCATTCTAAAATTTCAGTATAATAGTCCCAGTTTTATTGAATTAATTTTGGAAAACATGGAACTAACTATTTATGACATTTTTTTCAGAAAAATCTCCAAAATGTCCAAAACATTAGTAGTAACTTTTTTAATATTTCTGAAAGGTGAGTTACAATGCCAGGCAAACCTATTTCATTCTAAGGAGACAAATGCTTTTGATCAGCCATTTCATTACAAAAGTGGATTTTAATGAATGCTGGAAATTATCATCTTGAAGACACAAGAGCAAAAAAAAGAAAAGATTTTCCAAATTTTTTGAAATGGAGGTCCTTGAGTTAGTGTACTCCTACATATAAAGGCTTTGAAGTAATACTCCTTTTATCTGTCCCTAAAAGGATGGAGGGATCTACATTTTTTTTCACCTTATCTTTAAGAGTTGAAGCATAGAGACTGAAGATTTTGGAAGGTAGCTTTCTGCCTGTTTTCTGTGTTTTATTTCTTTTTTTTCTAGATCTGCCTCTACTGCTTATATATAAGTGATGTCTTTATTTTTGAGCCTATATGTAGTACTATTAATACAGTGAAGTGCTAGGGTCTAAATCCCAAGCCCTGAGTCAAGGTTGACGTATGGATGATGCCCACAACCAGGCAGGTGACCTTCCTCTTGGTTTTCTTTCAAGGCCTGGTCAACCTTGGGTGGAAACCAATTAAGAAAATTAACACCAGGTGTCCTGCCTCTAAATTTAACAGCATCAAAGCTGGCTCTTCCTGCAGTGAATGGTGGAAGCCTACCTATGTACTGGAAGCACTGTGTAGGGTTTCCTGTTATTGGAAGGGCTCCCTGACCGTCCAATGCAACTAGAGTTCCCAGCAATGGCGGGACAAGATCAAGACCAGGACAGAATGAGGGTTACGTATGTAATGATGCTTTTCTCTGGCAATAGTGATTTTGGTATGGCTGGAATCAGACTGATGACTTGGTTTCTAGCTCGTCTTATCCCTTCCGTTGTTGTCATGCACCATGAGTGAACATATCGATTTATTTATCCCTCCTGTTGTTAGTCATGTGATACCCTTCCTGTATTCTTTGGGGTGGGACGATAAACTCCGGCTTATGTTTACTGCTAATGGCCTCGTCTTTCATGCTGGGCCATGTAGTCAGCAAGAGATGGACCACTATTTTACGTTTTTATATGTGTATTGAGAGATACATGTGCCTGTATATACTCTAAAGGTGCATTGGAATGGATGGTTACATGTGAAGGGAAGCAAATTTTTGATTAACACCAACATTAACATTAAAAGCTCTAAATTCTGATATGTATATGACAGGAAAACAGCAAGTAATTTCAGAGGAAGAGTTAGTGCCTTTTCCAGGTAATTCAGCTGAAGTGAGCCAGGCTCTGATTTGCCCAATAAGTTAGAGGGCCCACCTTGATTTCTTCTTCAGGCAGGCTGAACACTTATACATTAACTATTTTTCCTTTTGTAACAAAGACACTAAGAATGTAAAATGGATATCTTCCAGTTTGACAGCACATGATTGATGAAGACAAAGCTGAGGGATAGCTTTACATTTTCTTCTGCCTTTTCTTCAGCATCTTCACTGCATCAGGAACCTTGTTGTGTCCCATTGTAAATACCTTCTCTGCCCTGTTCCCTATTATTTCCTGTTTGTTTTTTTTTTCTCCTTGGCAGTCTGTTCTTGGTCCTTCTTTAGGTCACCTACAGTGTCCTTTGCTCTCCCTTCTGCAGACTCTCAGTTTCTATCTCATTTCATGATCATCTTTTTTCCCCCCTATGTCTTTCCTTCAGTGTTACCACTTTTCTGTCTTTTTTTTTTTTTCAGTGCTATCTTCCATTTTCTTTAAATTATATTTTCATTGTTTATAAAGAAGAAAGAAAAAACATTTTCCACAACCCACTATTTTATTTCAGCAATGAAAAAGTCTACCAGTGAGCTTGCCCAGATTGTGCTTTGTTTTCCACGAAAGCACGAAATACACTGGCAAAACAAGAGAGTGAGAGATTCAAGGCATCTGTGCTAGTCTTGCAGATAATGGCTAAGTTTTTTTCCATGATGAGACATACTTCTCCATGTTCTTAGCCTCTACTGTACTGGATACAGCACTTTTAGGAAATCCATACTTTGACAACTAAATATTTACTGACACTGAAATTACTCTAGTAACACCATATACAAATGAAATTGTAGCTGAGCTGTGTGTTAGTAATATTCCAGTTTCAGTACTTAGTGCTACTCTGTATGTAGACTAACTCAAGTATGTAATTGACAACTCTGCATGTTGTGACTGTTTGCTGAAGATTTAGAGCAGTGAGGCCCCTGAAAGAAGCTCATCATTACCTTCCCAAAAGGTAGAAGGCAGCTAGCAGTTCATGCTGTGAAATTTATTGTAAAAAGGTGCAGCTCCATCTGGGAAATCGCAAAGTCTAATTTACGTCTGCCTTACTGGTGATGTTGTCATTTACCTCTGTGCAAAGTGGGCCTCAAAGTTATTACCCTAAATTTGCAGTATTTACTCTTGCTTTCCACTAGTGTAACTAATTCTACAGACTGTCAGATCCTCTAGCCCGGTGCGTTTGCCTGCTAGCCCAAAACTGTTTGGCTGGGCAGCTGGGTTCCTTGGCACTAGATATGTGATTCAGGAGCAGTGAGGGAAAGAGATAGGCATGCTGCCAGTTTTTGGTGGCATAACAGCACTTCAGGGGCTGGTACAAGGTGATCAAAGTTTAAAATGTTCTCATTTCAGTCAAAGCCTTTACTAGCCATCAACCAATCTCAGAATTAGGCAGTTTGGTGCATGGTGACTTAAGGGAGAAAAGTGTGGTTTTCATACCCAGATACTGTACTAAGAGCAGATCATCTGGCATCATGAAGTGGGGAAAATCTGAATGGATGTGGAGAGTTTCAAAGTAAATGATGTGTGATAGGCACAGACCATTGGTGCAGAATTTTTTTTTCTACCTTGTTCATAAAGCAGGTATTTTCAGAGCCTGCTTCACTGGTTTGCTTATTCACAGATTATACTTCTTGAGGTGCAACTTCCAGGTTTTAAGGGATTTTTTTAGTAACTTTTATGGGAATATAATTAATTCTATTAGGAAACCTGAATTTTTATCTAGATTCAGACGTGTAATAGTCAATGACCAAGAGCAGTTACGGTGGTTTAATTACAGGCATGTTTTAATTACAGGCAGCATCAGTGCATCAAGAATTAAATAGTAAATATTGATAAGTTTAGCAATACAAAGCTCTTAAAAACAAAGAACAAAGATTGCTTTGAATTTCTGATTCCCCTGCCTTTTGTGGTCATGGCAATCAGACATACCAAGCTGGCAAAATACATATTTGTATGAAAGTTTTATCCAGCCAGTGTTGCTAAACAAAGTCCCTGTTAAGCAAAGCTGATGGCTGTGTAGAACAGCAGCTGTGCCCCACCCCTCTGTATCCCTTATATTTTTCCAAATTGCTTTCAGTGTAAACTGGATATGTTTCATAAATAGTTTGCTTCAAATTGGCTTCTGCATAATCAAATGCACACACTTACCATTTGTGTTTTCTCCATCAGCGAGACTTAAAAATGAAAGTGCAGCTGTATGAATACATATGGCCTTGTTTAGCAATTTTTGCTGGGTATGTAGCCAATCTCAATTCCCTAGAAATCTTTCACCAACAAATATTTTTATTTGTGTGAACATATAATTTAAAAAGTCAGACTGACTCCTCCAGTATTGCAGGTTTTAGCTGAAGAATGCTGTATGAGGAAAAGCGATTATGTGATGGAAAAGTACCAGAGAGATTGTGCGTCTGTTGGACCCATATTTAAAATGGTTTATTACTAGCTACTGACCCTTTGGATATGTTAGGAAGTCATTGTTCCTCTTCTGACACTGCTTCTGGCACCTCCAGAGCACTCTCCCCATCTCTAGCATATTTAGTTAACTCTGGCAGTTTTGTTTCCTAGAATATTTATATGCCATTATTTAGTTTAAAGCTATGGTGATAAAACTACATAGAAATGTTTTGTCACACCAGGATCTTGCATGTCTATAATTTACTGATCCTCAGCTTAATCCCTTGAAAGGATTCTTTCAATTGGCCTTCTGACCCCTCATGTTATCTCTCTAGGTCACTGAGAAATGTACTTTCCACTAATAGCTGGTGTTTTCTTCAGCTTTTTCTGCTGGGACTGTACCTTTGGCCTTTTATTCAAAGTTGGTACATGTATGTGCCACAGAAACAACCCAAAGAACAATTTGGACCATGCTGTGAGTTAAACCAAATGTTAAAAATAAAAAAAATCTGTCTTGAAAAAAAATATTGTATGTTACATCATTCAGTTAAAAAGGGTGTTTGAGGTACTCAGACCTACAGGAAAGTAAAATATTTTCATAACTAGGAGAAGAATGTATACATATTTTCAAAAATTCAGAACCAGGAATAGCCCTTCAAAACTACATATGCATGTGAATAGTCCTTTTGCTTTCCTCCCTTTCCTCTTAGATCTGATGCGATAACTCTTCTCAAAAAAATACCTGCATATGATGCTGATATCACACGATTTCACTAGTTCTTGACAAGTTTAGGTGCATATTGATGTTCATAATATCTTCATGATTCTGCACTTATGCTTCTTTGTAATAGAGCTAAGTAGACAGTATAAGACAACAAGGAACGAGTTCCATCTGAGTGGAAGGCAGTGTGTGTCTTGGACTGGAGCAGTAATGTGTGTGGAGAGGCTGATGAGGAAAGCGTCAGGGGAGAGTATTTATATTACTGTTCATCCTATTGAGTTTAGCTTTTCTACCTTGTTTTATTAAGGGGATACAGTCTCAGCATTCTAAACAGGAGGAAAAGGTGCATTTTGAGGAGCTAAGCACAGCATGTTTCAAGTCAGACTCACAAAATAATGTACATCTGCATGTTTTTACAACCTGGCCAGGCAGATAAATTTGGATGCTTGTGGTTCCAACTATCTGCCTGCAAGTGTATACAAAGCTGGTAGAAGGTGACTATGCAAAAATCTCTCTATGCTTAGGTATCTTACAGTAGGTGGATCCCTTGTATGCAAATTCACCACTTGTAATTGGTGGTCTTCTTCCTGAGCAAGATTAAACCTAAATCTACTAGGCAGTGGGATTTAAGGGGATCAACAGTCATGCTGAAATATGCATGGTTAGAAGTTATTTTTTAATAACAATCTTAATTCTCTTAAAATGAGTGGTTTGTTTTTTTAAAAAATGTCATGCACGGGGTGAGATAAAAGCACCTATGACCTGAGTCATTGATTTTTACTAGATGCCAGAAGCTCCTTGTTTCTTGTAAACCCTGTGAGGAGTCTGCTAGAAAGGTTCTGATTAAACAGGATGATAATATACCAGATTGTACCGCTACTGATGAGAACAAATAGAGTTCAATTAAAGTGTTGGCATCTGCCATTTTAACTTGTGTATTCATTTTTTCATTTTTTTGGACAGAAGGATAAAGATTTCTGTGGAAACAAATTACAGCCTTCAGTATTGGCAGGAGTTCATTTCAAATACATTTCCTGATCACTTCAATCTGGCAGGTACTTTTATGAGTCTTAACCATCCTTGGAGCATTAGCCTTTCACTGCTGCAAGAGATTTTCCCCACCCCAGCAGAAGATTAGCTTTGTCTTGAAAACCCTTTCTGTCCATTTTGTTTGAAGAACATGGCTAAGGCATTTATTGGGGTAAACTTTTGGCACATCCCCATATCTGTCTTTTAACTAGTCAGAATTACTTTGCAGGTAAAAAATGAAACTAGCTCGATTATACACATATTTCATAGCAAAAGAGAAATCCACTATCAGGAGGGGTGAAGGCATAGCAAAGTCAGCTTCAAATAAAGGGCAAGAGGAACTGCTTGGCAAAGGTGCTGATTTGGAGTTAAACAAAAATATTATTATCTGAACACCAAACACTACCTGCCTGTGCCTCAGAGCTTATGCAATCAGAAAGGGCAGAGAGGCTGCTTCCCCCTATAGTGATGCTGCCTGATGAGGAGAGAGTTAGCCCACCCAGCACAGCTCTACCTCTGCCTCCTCGTCCCTCCTCAGAGATTCCCCTGTTTGTTCCAACTGACACAAATAGCTTGATGGTTGTTTTCTTGGTGGTGTAAGGGGGATTCCCATATGTGTGCTTTTAGAGGTCAGCCATCCTTTTTTCTTAGAAAGCCTCATCTGCTTCAGCCAAGAGGCACTTTAGCCACAGAACACCTTAATGTACTTTCTTTCTTCCCTTAAAAATTAATATTTATTGCTTGATTTGTTTTAGTTGAGGTTTCATTTTCTCTCTGAAAAATACCTACAACATTCCTCCTAACAAGAGACTGTGAAAAATTTCAGCTTTGGTGTTATGCAATAATATACAGATAATCTGCTGTGATTAACAGCACGTGAGCCCAGTTCAAGCTACAGAAACAACTTTTATATCAAGCAACAAGGTATGCCCTAATCCATACATGGCTGGAAATACAGAACCTAAGATCGTGTTTGTGGCTGTCTGCATTTCATTTTGTTCTGTTGCATGTAGACTCAGACTAGCCATTGACCAGAGTAACCTGTTAATCCTTTACCTTTACTCTTCTCTGGCATGTTTATTCCTCTCTGGAATGATTCCACAGGGTCAGTGATTGTATTCAGCATTGATTTCAATTAGTTTAGGAGGCCTTCAAAAAGGACATATATTTGAATTCAGCATACCAGGAAATCATCATTAGATGATCAGATTGGCAGCATAGGCTGTGCCTTTAATTTGTAAATTCACCACTCTGCATTGCAGCTATGCACTTAAAATCTGGAATATTCAGAATATGTGTTAGGCTATTGATCTGGAAACTTAACAATTATGTGATCTTTTTCACACTTATCTTGTGCTTGGGTCTTACAGTTGTCTGTGTATTCAAAGTCCATGCAAACAGTGCACTGACTAGATCAAATTTAAAAACTTAGGTGCAGTCAGCTTGTGTGAAGATTATGCATGACACTGGCTGTTTAAGAAGTCTTGTCTTCTTTAATATTGTAATATGAAAAAATGTTCTAGTGCATTTAGATGTGAGCTAGCTTGTAGCTAACACATCTGATTAAGCAGTGAAATCAGTTTTGTTTGCACATCTTGACAACGACTGACAAAGTGAGCATACAAAGCATATCTCTAAAGTCTGTAAGCTGAGAATGTTTTAGGAAAGCAAGCATCTGAAATATACCCTAAAATGTCTGACAGCACATTCTCTAGAATTTCTGCTTAAATGAATCACTAAGATGCTTGAGAGCACACTCAGCATTTTCATAATCCTTTACTGGGAATAGGTACCTATTCTGTCGGCTCTGATGGTTCTTCAAGTGAAAAATTCTCTGTCTATACCTTTCATATGTTCTTTCATGATGTCAAAAGTTAAAATATATTCTTGAAGAAAAATGGTACCATGTATGCACCAATTGTACACTAAGGAACAGTGAGCAATCACTACATCCACTATTTTTCATAATCTGCAGGATGTAAAATAGTAAAGCATGAAAATATTTTTATTTTTCTTTCCTGGTAGATGTCCGTAGAAGAACTATTTATGAGTACCACAGGGTGGAGCTACAAATGTCAAAGATTACCAATCTCTCAGCTGTTGAAATGATACCTCTCCCAAGTAAGTAAGACATAATATGGCTAGGAGCCAGATCTGGGAATGGTCCCCCTCCCAGCAATACACACACAATTTTAAGTATTTTATCTGTGGCCTTGGGATCATGGACAGATTCATTTATGCTCTCTCAGATTTATTCCCAGGCGGATGATGCATTATCCAGTGCATCCTTGTGTATTTCAAGCTAGTTTATAGGTATATAGCTCCCAGTAGGTTTTGAATGAAATTTGTGCCAATTTTTTTTTTTTTTGAAAGAATTATCATATTGCCTTCAAATTTGTTTCCTCAAGAAAAAAAAAAGAACAGTTTTCTTGCTTGCAAGACAAACACAAATTCTTCTGTGTGTTGTGCACCACATTGTGAAGGAATATCCCCAAACACATTTTGCAGTTCATCTGCCTCTTCTATCCAAGGTAAAACTACATTGTTTAGAAATATCTGGTTTCATGGAAACAACTATTTTACTTTCTTCTAGTCCAATTATAGTGCTTGCACACTTTTCTGCCAGTCATCTTACCTGCTTACACCTAAATGTTAGCAACGCCAAGGAACACTGGAGCCAGGGAAGAAAGGGACTTAAGGAAATACTTAATGTTAAGCAAAAAGATAAAAAAATATTAGCAGTTAAACTGAATGACTAGATGTGGAAGTGGGAATATGTTTACAAATTGAACACAAATTATATCCTTTAAATAAAATGTACCTTTGTGTATATAGTCGTGCAATGCATTGTAGTAGGCTGGGTTTACTGTCTTATTTTGGACATATGTGAACCTGTTGAATTAGTAAATATATATTATCTGAAGACTATCCTTCTCTTGTGCTTTTTATGAGATTTATTTGCAAGATTAATTTAATAATTTGTGTTTATTTATCTATGTTCCAGCTTGCCTCCAGTTTACCAGCTGTGGTCCCTGTGTCACTGCCCAGATTGGTTTCAACTGCAGCTGGTGCAGTAAACTGCAAAGGTAAAGAAAAGGATATTTCTTCTTTGTGTGGATGTGCAGCTGTGCTCAAAGGATATCAAAAACATTGCCTGTAGGTTATTCAGCACAAAGGGTTATTATGTTTAGGTCTTATATACATACTTTCACATGAACATAAACCTCAGTTGCAATCACTAGCAACACATCACAGAATGTTAGGGGTTGGAAGAGAATTCTGGAGATCATCAAGTCCAAACCCCCTGCCAGAGCAGGACCATCTAGTCGAGGGCAGGTCACACAGGAACACATCCAGACGGGTCTTAAAAGTCTCCAAGGAAGGAGACCCCACAACCTCCCTGGGGAGCCTGTTCCAGTGCTCTGGAACCCTTACAGTAAAGAAGTTCTTCCTCATGTTGAGGGGGATCTTCCTGTGCTCCAGCTTGTATCCATTGCCCCTTGTCCTGTCGCAGGGTACGAGTGAAAAGAGGTTGCCCCTTACTTCTTGAAAAACCAGCCCTCATATATTTATATGCATTAATTAGATTCCCTCCCCCCCCCCCCCCCCTTCGTTTTCTTCCCCTCAAACAACCCAAGCCTTTCCTCCTAAGGCAGGTGTTCCAATCCCTCAGTCATCCTCATAGCCCTCTGCTGGACTTGTTCAAGTAGATCTCTGTCCCTTTTGAAATGGGGAGCCCAGAACTGGACACAACACTCCAGATGAGGTCTCACCAGGGCAGAGTAGAGGGGCAGGAGGACCTCCCTTGTTCTGCTGGACACACTTTTCTTAATGCACCCCAGGAGACCATTGGTCTTCCTGGCCACAAGGGCACACTGCTGTCCCATGGACAACTTGTTATCCACCAGAACTCCAAGGTCCCTCTCCAGGGAGCTGCTCTCTAGCAGATCTCCTCCTAACCTGGACTGGTGCATTTTATTACTCCTGCCCAGGTGAAGGACTCTGCACTCATACTTGTTGAACCTCATTAGGTTCCCCTTTGCCCAGATCTCCAGTCTGTCCTAATCTCACTGATTGGCCACACAGCCTTCAGGTGTATCAGCCAAACCTCCCAGTTTTGTGCCATCAGCAAACTTGCTGAGAAGACACTATATCGTCATCAAAGGCATTAATGAAGATGTTGAACAGAATCACATCATTTTCCCATTACATGTCAGCAAAGAAATGAGATAAGAATTGTCAAAACAGTTGGTTTTGGAGTCAATGTCTTGTTCCTGTTTCTTTAACCCTATTTTAAAATCCTTTTCAAGGAGAATAAGAAGTAGAAATCATAATAAAATATTTTCTTCCTATATCCCTGGCTTCATCAAAAATAGTTTAACCACATGGAGATGTGGGGTGGTAAGGTAACTATAAAGACATACTTGTTCTCTTAACAGTAGGAAGATCAATACATGCAAAGAGTTGGAGTCGGTTTGCTTTTCACCTCCCATTATATTTATTGTGGTCACAGGTGGCTACGTCCTCAGCCTCTCACTGTCACATTGACAAGGACAAAGTCAGTAGTAGGGGCATTTTAGACTGTGGAGCAGCTGGAGCACACCCAGCAAAATGGAAATGCAGCTGTAGCTTTTCCAGAAATGTCTTTACCCACTCACCGTCATTGCTCTTCCTAGCAAAAATTTAATTAACACCAGTTCTTTGACACAAAATATACTATCGTAATGGATATTTGCAAACATGAACAGATCTTGATTGCTTTAGCCAATTTATTGTTTTCAAGCATTTCTTGATTCTCCTTCCATTAATAAGTGCTGTAGCACTGTGTTTCTGTTGGCTTTGGTTAGAGAAAAGCCTGTTGCTTTGTGGACAGTGTTCTCATTTCTGTTTGGATAAACTCAGTTTTATGGTACAGTTCAGACCTCTTATGAAGAACAGGCAAACCTTGAGATCATTTGTGTTTTTCTGTAATTTCTGAAGAACTGAGATCTGGAACTGCTAGAAAATCTGTTTTGCTCACTGAGACACAAATTCACTGTGAAGAGCTAAAAGAATTGTATCTTTAACCTTTAGCAGGAAGCAACACCAGGCATGTAGTCGTACTGTGTTCCCTCCCATGTATTTAGATGAATTTGTGGCTGCCTCTTCACAACTGGCAAGGTATAATTTACTGCTGAAAAACATACAGTCTCAACACACCTATTTCTATTCCATTAAATTTTGGATTAAAAATCTCTTGATTTTTATTTTGCCTATGAAGATCACTGCAATCAAAGATGAACCTGCTATGAGGCAGTCCTGTACTGTTCCACAAAACAGCTGGCTCCATGCTGCAGCAGATAGACTGAACAGTTTTATTGCTGTTAATTAGCCTATTACTTACAGTACTAAGATGGTAATTTCATGCGGACTGTTTGGACATTATTTGACTAGCAGCAAAAGCAGGAACTGTGGAGTCAATTCCTTAGAAAAAGATGGTCCCGGAAAAGTGAACCCAGATTATGCCTCTACGTGGCAATTTCAGCAGTTTAAAAAAAACCAAAAACATGCCATCTAATTTGTATCTATAAAGATGAGTGATATTTAGCCAAGTTTAAGCAAATGGAGAAATGTGTATAGAATCATAGAGGAGTTCAGAATGGAAGGACCCACTGGAGGCCATCTAGTCTAACCTGTTCAAAGCAGGGCCAGCTGTGAGATCAGATCAGACCAGTTTGTTCATGACTTTGTTCATCTGAGTCCTGAAAACCTCTGAGTCTATGGTCCAGTCCCCTGAACATCTTAATTTTATACTAGATTTTACACCTTTTTTTTTTTTTTAACTGTTATTTTCTCTGGAAATACAGCTTTGGTAATGTCTGCTTCAGGCCCCATTGCCTTTCTTGCGTACTCTCCTCCAGCTTCTGAAATGAGCAGCCTATTTCAACTAGTTCAGTTCCACAGAGAAACAGATATGATATAATAAGTGGATACATATTTTGTGAAAAGAGGCAACTTGTTGTCCAAAGTGTGAAGACTGAGCATTTGTTTCATTAGGGTTCATTACACTGCTAGATCATCATGATCAGGACTTATTCCTGTCTCAGCTTTGACAATTTTCTGTCCTGTACCAGTTCTGAATACTTTCACCTGCCTTCGATAAAGAAGCACTTGCTCAACAAGAAAACCTAACTGTCTTGGTTAAAAATAATAATGGATGGAAAGTTGTGAGTGCTTTACTCATAGTTCTCCAACTTTTTCTGTGTGTCAGTGCTTTTCAGTCACCAGCCTTATAAATCAGCCTAGACTTTTGCCTCCTGTTGTGGTAGACATTGCTCAGAAAAACAAGGACATAGCATTACTTGAAATATTAACATAGATGTTTCAAAAGTGTCTAGAGTACAAAGAAAATTAATAATTCCAGTCCACATTCAAATGAGTGCTCATAGGGGTTTTTGAAGTAAGCGGAAGCAAATGCTTAACAGTAATGCCTGAGTAGTGCATCTGGGTTGCAAAGCTGACTGCACACACTGATCTGGGAGGTAAGAAATGAAAAGCTGTCCATCTTGGCTGTAGGCAAGGCCTACGGTGGGAGAGGAGTTAGCCTTTGGTGCAAAAGCCTGAGGAAGGCTTTGAACTTGATAGTGACAGGTTTCTAGTGTGGCAGTAATCTACTGAGTGATCTAATGCTCTGATTTCTGCAGCAGGAGAATGCCTATTTGGCAGTGAGGAGAATGTTAAGGAGCAAAGAGGATCAGATATATCTATGACAGTGATGTCAGTAGAGCCACAGTAGCACTTTGGTTCCTTAAAGTGAGATCTCCCAGAACAGACTGACTTCCATGTGGATATAACAAGCAAATGTGTCCAGCAGGAAACAAAACTCTATACCAATTCTACAGCCCTTTTCCCCCACAAGTTATGACTCTATTTAGCCAGAACAGCATTACTACCATTAACAGCATGTTGTAGGTTTGTTTTTTTTTTTTTTTACACAAAATTTAAACCACATATTAAATCATTCACACAACAAAGTATAATTGTTGGAAAAACAAAATTTGTATGACACTTTGTATAAAAAACCTGCAGCTGTACAAGGAAAACTGACCAGCAGAGCCATTGCAGAATTGCTGTACTCCCCCATGTGGGCAATCTGTGCTGGAATGAAAATAACTTTATTCTACAGCAGTGGGTTGTTTCCTACCTGTAACTTCAGCCCAGCTGCTGTGCAAACTCTGCAGTCTGTGGAGAGGCAGATTCTTCTTGCAGATGATTCAGGGAAAATTTTCTATTCCTGTTACTGTCTACATGCTTAAATTGGTTTCCCTTTTCATAAGGGATCATCAAACTATCCACTCTGAAATAAAATGTGATATATGTCATACAGTTTGATCACGACTAATGCAAAGGCATATAATTTTCTTTTGACCTCAGCAGATGGAGGATCCTCCTAGGTTTTTATTTTTTTAAACCACATATGTTCCATAACTGTGCCATAGGAAACTAACTATAAACATGTAAGCTAAGGTGGTATTATACTTTTCTCCTACACAAGCATCTATGTCTATAAAATGCCAGAAGCACTGAACATCTGTCTCACAGTAATCATCTGTGACTGAAACTTGGATTATTTGCTCTTCGTTATCTCTGACTTCCCAGCATGTAAAAACTGGGAGAGCTAATTATTAGATCTGTTTTTCAGAATCATGAAAAGATGATACAATGTTTATATGCTCTAGGCACTTGGTATAGCCTGCATGTTAGAGATGTAATTTTCTAGGAAAGTTTTTGGAAGCTTTAAGGCAAATTTGTTGATTTTTTATAGGTTCAATTTGTCCAACTTGCTCACATTACTGAAATAGTGAGTTCCCTTGGAAATATTTGAAGTTAATTGCACAAGAAATAAATTGTGCTTATTAACTTTAAAAGACTTGACACTGAAATAGAGTGGAAATATGATACTTAAATGATCAAGGAATTTTTGAATGCAATCTTTATAGAAAGTTTTGAAAAGGTTTGAAAATAATTTTGTTCAGATTATATTGGTGTTTTTGTTTTGATGAACTTCAGGAAAGTCTCAGACTTCAGCAGCAAAGTAATACTGATACTTCAGTGAGTTCAGAAATAAGAAGACAAAGAACATTCGCACTCTTGCAATCTGTGCATGGTGGATACTTAGGTTCTGAATGTGTCTCATGCTTCAGTGCATTAATACAGGACGAAACCGTCTCCCAATCCTTGCAGTATCCCTCAGGTTTAGCACAGTACTATCATTTCAATCCTGGAGATAGGGGACTGAAGGACGAAGGGGAAGAGCTGCAAATAATTTAGAGGATAGTTTCATTCAGCTGTCACTGTTGGTAGCTGTATTCAAATTTTAAATCCTCAAAACTGACTGCCTTATGCCAAGGGCACCGTAAAGCCTAATGGCTAGATATATAAGGCCATTTTGCTGTCTGACTCACTTAGGTTTTCAAGGGAAGTTATGCAGAATAGGAGATCAGCACTATAAGTTCCTTTTCATCAAAAGCTGGATTTAAGTATCTAAGGAAAAAAAAGGTCTCTGGGGCTCAAATTTTGTCTGAGGAAATACTTAAGAGCTGCCTGAATCTAGGGCAGGGCTCAGCAGTGTAGTTGGTGAGCCCCATGAAGCTCCTCTTCCTGCTAGCTGTGATGCTTCCCTTTACACAACAACAGTCTCACAATGATCAGAGAACTCCCTGAGGCACAGGAGTTAAGTGAGGGTTCTCTGAACCCAAGTCACTCTTGAAGGGTGTCCCATTAGATGTCAAGGTGTTTAAGCTTGAGCATTGAAACTTATACCCCTTGCATGGCTCCAGCTCAGAGCAACTTCACCACCCTTAGGCAATGGCTTCCTGGAGACTCAGGGTCAGCTTCTGCCACTGCTGTCCAGTCAGCCCGGCTTGTATCTTTTCCAGGTCTGCAAGGGAAGAGAGATTCAGCTTTGGGAGTCCTAGTTTACAAAAGTTCATGGTCGTAGTAAGTGCATAAATGCACTTTTATACTTAAGAGTCTCTTTTTCCCAGGCTACATATTGAATATTAAAGGGACCTCTGGAGATCATCAAGTCCAACCCCTCTGCCAGAGCAGGACCATCAGTCAGGTCACACAGGAACTCATCCAGACGGGTCTTAAAAGTCTCCAAGGAAGGAGACTCCACAACCTCCCTGGGGAGCCTGTTCCAGTGCTCTGGAACCCTCACAGTAAAGAAGTTCTTCCTCATGTTAAGGTGGAACTTCCTGTGCTCCAGCTTGTATCCGTTGCCCCATGTCCCGTCACAGGGCATAAGTGAAAAGAGGTTGCCCCTTCCTTCCTGACACCCAGCCCTCGTATATTTATACACATCAATTAGATCCCCCCCTAAGTCTTCTCTTCTCCTGACTACAAAGCCCCAGGTCTCTCAGCCTCTTCTCATACGGCAGGTGTTCCAGGCAGGCATTGACTCAGAGAAATCAAAGTCCCAATTTGAAAAGTGCTTTGGAACAAGCTGCACAAATTCCCATGTTGGACTTTCTTTTTCTAGTTATGAGTCAGGATTCTCCATGCACTCTAGGCGCTTATTCTACCTACATGTGTGCACACACCTCCCAAAGCTTCTTGTACTCTTAAAACAGTCCTGAGCTAAAAAGATTAAAGAATCCCATTTGTGATAAATTTCACATAGATGCTTACTCCCATATGCCAGCAACCACTCTAGTAGTGTAAATGAAAGAGTTATGGTGGGTTTTTATTAAATGTCTTCTCAGCAATGCAAAAAATAAGAAATGTCTGTGAATAGTAGCAGTAATGTGATTTAAGTCTTGATACTTCTAATCTTTTATTACGATAATCCTTGTTCCCATCTAAGCAGGTAATAAAGGAACAAGTTATTTTACATTCCATGCTGATTAGATGGGAAGTAGGAAAGGGAAAATCTTTAGGCACTTGCAGTTCTTAAGAGAAGACTTTATAGTTGAAAGCTGAACTGACAGTTTTCTATGGTGCCCTTATGGTAATTGACAAAAAAAAGGTTGCCTATTATTATTATTGTCTTCTGAACGTCTGGACAAGCTTGAAATATGTTGTTTGTTTATTCTTTCTTTCAGAAGACATAGGAAACGTGTTTAGTTAACTTTGAAATCTGAGTTTTTCTGGAAATTTTTAATATCAGGAAGAGGAACAGGGTTAGGTTTTTTGTTCATTTGTTGTTCTGTATATCCCATCTGATGAAACTTAGTTTCATAAAAACTGTTGTGGTATAAATAAGTCCTATGTAATCTGAAATATTTATCACCTGAGCAAAGCACCACCCATAAAGAATTATAAAAGAGCCCACAAAAACAAATATCATACTGACTACATCAACCCCCCACTTACAAAGCAAAATAATTAAACCTAAACAAGAAACAGCAGGTCTTCTTCCATACACAAATTATTGTACCTACATTTCCCTCATCTTTCATTCAATAGCTAGCAGCATTACAAAAGTTGTAGATTCCATTACAGAGCAGAGAAAGGCAACGAATGAGATCAGCACCAAAAGTACTCAAAAGCTGAAAGTGCAGATACATTAGCTTAACTATACAAAGAACATGTAGTGGACATCTCTTGTTATGACATACTTTGGTAAATCTTGAAATCTAGTTTTTAACTTGGACTTTATAAATGCACTCAAAAGCTCTGGAAGTTCTTATGTAAAGAAATTACAATGAAGGCATAGAACTGAAGTTACTGATGGTCTAAAGTGAAGTAACAAGCTTGGGCATTGTAGTGCAAGGTTGTAAAACACTTGTACAGTGAGGAAGGAAGTTCTATCTTGTGAGTCTGAAAATATTTTTATGCCTGTCCTTACATAAATAGCCAACCATTTGTAGAGTTCAATTTTTATTCATAAAAGCATAGAATACTTTGGCTTGGAAAGGACTTTAAAGGTCTAGTTCAACACCCCTGTGGTAAGCAGGGCCATCGTTAACTAGATCAGGTTGTTCAGAGCCCCAACCAACCTGACCTGGAATGCTTTGAGGGATGGGGCATCTACCACCTCTCTGGGCAACCTCTTCCACTGTTTTACCAACCTCACTGTAAAAAATTTCTTCCCTAAATCTACCCTCTTTTAGTCTAAAGCCATGTCCTGTTGACCTTTTGCAACCAGCCCTGCTGAAGAGACATTGAACCATTGACACTATCCTCTGGATACGACCAGACAACCAATTCCTCATCCACCAAATCCATCTCTTTCAAGTTTAGAGAGAGGTATGTTCTGTGGGACCAAGTCAAAGGCTCTACAGAAGTCCAGAGAGATGACATCCATAGCTCTTCCCTTGTCCATTGATGTAGTCAATCTGTCATAGAAGTCCAGTAGATTTGCTTCAAATGCTTACTTTTAAACACTTCCTGGTTTTATCCATTTTCCTTGGCTATTTGCTTTAGGGATGTTACATATTTCAATTACAAATTAGAAGATGGAAGAGTTTCCAATTTATACTCATACTGCTTTTATCCCAACACTATTTAACAGACAGTAATGTTCTGCTATTTGTTCTGTTATTACAAAATTTTCCATAGTATCTTAGCCATTGAATTACAAAATAAAGAAATTTGATGCATTCATATGGAATAAGTAATCCACCAGAGGGAGCATATATAATCCAATCAGTGTAATAGATTCATATAAAAATAATGAGGAAAATCTCATTTTCAATGCTTTGGAAGGGCTAGAGGTTTAAAATATAGTGTGTTCTGTACAATATATTCCTTTTTATCAAAGTGTATAACAATGAATTTGCTAATTGTACTGCCACTTCAGACAAAGCAAAAGCAATGGGCCCAGATTCCACCAGTCTGTAGAATTTGTGTTCCACTAAGGCAGTTCTTTTAGCTGGAGTGGTTTTACATGAAAAGATGGTAGAGTCCTAACACCTGGGTCTTAACAAGAAGATTGTTGAATTAGGCCAAGTTTACCCTATGATATATGAAAAGTTATGTCAGTACTATTTTTTTACCTGACATAGTTTCTTTGCCAATTATGGAGCAATCATACTGAAAATCTGAGAAGCAGAAATTCTGGTCCTCTGTCAGAGTTTGCTCTGATTAAAATGCACTATATTTTTCTTCTGTGTTAAAAGTTGTGTTGAGACAGCAATTGATCATTTTAATCAAGTGCAACAAATGCATCAAGAATGAATGTTTAAATTTGTCAGCACTGATATAATACTGATAAGAATGATACAATAACTAGATCCATACTTTATTGAGCAGAAAATTGCTTCACACCCAAGTTCTTCAAATCCTTTCCAAGATGCTCACTCTTAATTTGACAAGCTAATTTGAACCTATGAATTGCCAAAAACTGTTAGGAAATTAGTATTCAATAATTGAGAATTTTGTATGCATAGCAAGCCTAACGAGAGTAAAGCAAGAAAAGAAAATGGCAGAGAAATGCTTGATGAACAAAGCACTTTCTCAAACCAGAGTGAGTCCAGTGATGATATTGTTTGATGAAAGAAGCTTCACAAGATCATAGTAATAGATATTCTCAAGTGGGACGGCGGTTCTGTTCAGAAGACAGTGTAAGCTTCAGTGAGCCTGAAGGTACATTTAGAAATACATGATGGTACATATCAGTAAAATGTGTGTAACAGTACATTCAAAAGTGCTGTTATGGAACACAGGTGATCCAGGGCTCTTAACATGTTTTTATTGAAAGATAGCCTGCTGCTGGATGAACTAAGTTTTCACTGAGATTGATACATGGATAAATAGCAGATAAATAGCCTTTCTACATTTTTTTTATATATTTGTTGAATTTGTTAGTGACTGGATCCTGTGGAATTACTGTGGAATTTCTGTAATTCCTTTTGAGTGCAGATTGTCTAGAACAATTCCTATGATTAATACAAATAAACCTAAAAAATTTAGTCTTGGAACAGAACTCTAGTGAAGGTGCAATAGCTCTTGGAGGCACAGGACATGTCAGAGCAAGACTAACCAATTCACTAATACAGTGTGGGACCCGCTGGAGTAGACTCATCCCCTTCCATGGTTCAAAGCTGATACATTAAAATGAACACATACCTCCTGAGAGCTATGTGAAATACCTTTTCTGGGCAAATACTGAACTTTATCCTGCACTAGTAGAACTTTGTCTTATAAGCTTCATTCCTCGAGTTTCCTTTCTCCACGCTTTCTTCCACAGTGTTCTTCCATCTGCTCACTGATGTCCTTAGTAGCCCCAACCTAGAGAGTAAAATTCTCCTTATCCTACCATTAGTAGATCTGATATCTACACAACTGAATTTGAATGCTGCTTTCATACAGAAACTAGCCAGTTTTCTTACAGCTGCAGGATTAGTCACACACTTTTACACTTTTATGCCTTGCTTTGTTTTCTGGAATAACTCAGAAGAGCATGAGGACAACAGTTACACTCATAACCAATGCAGATTTTTAAGAAATGCAAGGCTGGGTTAAAAAATTATTTCTAAAAAATGGGCAGAAGATCGCTACAGTTCTCATTACTCTGAAATCCTTATCTTTCTGTTGAAATATTTTCTGTGAAATCCTGGACCTGATGACTGGGAAGCATTTTGAGGTTTCTTAATCTATATATATCTCATATAAACCACCACTGTTGATTTAAACTACATCACTCACACTACTTGTATATTTGTGTTTCTTATCATATTATTTGCCTTTCAAAATTTGAGATTGGTTTCACTAGCTATTGATTCCCTTGCTAGAGACTTTTTGAGCTTAGAAACTCTGTTATCCACTCTGTAGGTTTCTGTGGTATCCAATTTTACAGCACAATTTGGACAAGACATAGGTATTACAGTCAATACAAAAAAGGAAAACTGCCTGGACTGTTTTAAGCCCTTAATGCAAAGTCTGTCTCATGTAGGTCTATTAAATATATCACATTCCTAAGGTGCTTTATTATAAATGCAGGAAATAGTAATCAAAGATACAGAGCACAGTTAAGGACTTAAATCCCATTGAGAGGAGGGAAGGTAGACATCCATCCATTATTTATACCTTTAAGAATATTTACTTTTGCCTATTAATTTGGAAGGAAGATCACAAAATCTGTGTTTAATTTCCATGTGTAATTTCACAGATGCACCTAAGATACTATTAAACAAGTAGGTAGTACAGCTCTTTTGTGCAGAGACCCTTGCAATTCAAACTTTTTATTCTTCAGTAAGATAAAATCCCAGCCAGTCACTGATGAACCATTTATATCTAACACTGAAACTTCTGTGCCAGCCATAAACCTTTCAAATCTCAACAGAGTTGACTTCAGACTTAATTCCACATTGCTTGTTTATCCTCAGTGCTATAGCCATAATAGTGGCTATTGCCTTGCTCTATTAAAAAGACATTCACTCCATGATTAACGGTCGTTTGCTGGTGGAACTGCACCACATTGAGTCACACAGCAGCTCCAAGTGCTTTTTTGTTTGGTTTCATTTTTATTTGTTCATTTGTTACCTTGGTAGCTAGCACCAGAAAGTTTGGGTTCAAACCTGTCCCTGTTTCACTGATGAAAGGTATCACCTGCCTGTCAAATGACCCCACAGATAGATGCCTCAGAATACAATTTACACATATCCTAAACATTTTATAAAACTTGACCCAGACTTCTGATCACTGTTCTATGCCATGCTATGTCATGGGCTTTTTCAAGACTCTGTTTCTATACCAGGCATCATAGCCTGGTTGATTGCCAAATGTCTCAAGTGCTGGTCTAATGTAACTACAAAACTTTACTTGCTTGTGTTCCTTGCACTCCTGTGATTATACAACTCAAGGAAGTGGGGCTTTCCTGAAAAAAATGTAAAGATTTATACTTAGCAACATGCTCATGCATTACACTGGGTGAATAATATATAATGCAAACCAATTAGGTTATTGATTTGTATTGTATGGTAATGTGAAATATAGATAGGTGATGAATAGCTAGGTGAATGCAGAATGGAAAAGAGAACAAATAGAAAAAATAAGACAGTTACTTAAACACAAAAGATTACTTCAAAAACACTGAGAGGGAAATTACCAGGTAAGGCAGAAATTTTACCTAATTTCAGAGACCGAGCTTCAGGAAGACTAACATCTGAAGATGGGAATCTCCTCTATGTGAGCACAGATTCAAAGACACAAGAGTGCAGTCAGAGTCTCAATGTCTTCTTTGGTTGTCTCATTGTAATATATCTTAACATAAAATAATCAGATATCAACTTATTATCTTGTCTACAGCATTAATTTTCACCCTGGTTAGATGTCTTATGGACAGTCAAGCTGTTTCTTCTACTTCTTGTATGTGTAAAGTCCCAACTCGTCTCTTTATCATGCCTCTGAAATTTGCTAACTTCCTTAACCTAATGAGCATAATTTTGTCTCAAAGTTACTTTTATTTGTTAAACTGCTGTTATTTTTATCCAATTCTCTCTCTTTTGACTATCATATATAGGGTTTTTTAATATTATTTTATGCTAACTACTGTTCCTCTGCGACTAGAAGAGTTAGAAGTTGACTGGTTTCTTCACCTAATGAACACAGTGAATTTTTAAATAGTTTATAGTCACCGCTCCTGAAATAAAGTATTACAGCATATAAAGAGGTTTGACTTTGGAGAGAAAAACTCTTCAAAGTTCTAATATGGGGACTAAGGAGGAAAAGAAATGAAAGAAAACATAAGCAGGTGTTTAATTTCTAAAGATAGCAGTTAGGCCCTCCAGCAGCAGTTCTCCCAGTTTATGAGCAAACTATATAAGCAAGGGACTACTAATGAAATATTTTTTTTCTTGGTAGTTGTAACTGAATTTTTAATCATTAAAGGCAAAATAATACTGAAACAGGTTGGTTCCATTATTCGTACTTCCTCTTTTTACAATATTTATATGCATCGCTATACATAAAGCAGTGCTACTGCTATTTTGCAGTTTATCTTGCCTTCTAATGGACTGAAATAAATCCTTACTGATTACAGCAACTGGACAACTTGGGATTTTTTTCTTTTCAAACAATGATTTATTAGAAATTACACACATATGACCAACCCAAGCTTTATGACTTCAGGACAATTTTTCAGGTAAATTCAGAAAAAGCTTCATTAATGGATTTTAGCAAAATTGATTGTGCTGCAGGTGCATTTTGTCCAATAGCTCCTCTTGGCAGAACATTAATTTAGAGAGGGACAAGGTATTGCATTTCAACCCTTTCATGTCTGAGATTAATTTATAGTTCTTGATTCCTTCCTTGACGTCGGAAAATGGTATGCTCTGAGAAGTGAGTTGCTGTGTATTTTTTATCAAATATTTGAATGTTCATAAAGCTATATTATGGAATGCACATACCACTTCCCCATTGTATCCTATATTGTTTGGCTAGATAATAATTCTCTGAACTGTCCCTTTCTTTCCTTATTCCATGTGTTTATAATAAGTGAAAGAACAGAAGCAAACTGAGAAAGTATTTCAGAAAACCTCAAAGTTCAAGTCAGAAATTCAGGACATGACTGCAAAGACAGGCAGCCCAGGTTATCACACCTGACTTTAGGGTACTTTATAGAATGAACGTTAATGTACTTTTGTGGAAGCATTAGTTTTCTTCCCTTCATTTAAGTGTCCAACCCACTGCATTACTATGGAGAAATCGGTCTCCCATCCATTTTGTGACTATCACTTTTAATTTTCTCTGCTTTCATTACAAGGGAAATAAATAAAACTAGGAATTAAATAAATCAAGTGTTTTTTAATGGAATTAGGCAATATTTTTAATGGAAAGTTTGTGCACTACATCAATTTTTCTTTTTCTTTACTTTTTATGTTGCACTGAAAAACAATCCAGAATGGCAGCCTCAGTCAGATTTGTTTAATAGTCAGTTCAGTGGTCCTATAAACCAACCACTTGTACAGCTGTAGTTCAACTTCCCATACCAGTATTTTCTGACATAGAATTACTTGCGAATTAAACAGAGACTGGGAATCTTCCTAGGCATTGAAAAATTATTGTCTATGCCATTAAATAGTTATGATGTTGCCTAATGAGATTTCAATCCATGTCTGGGAGCGCTCTCCAGAACAGTTCCCAGGCATGGTGCAGGAGTTGGGCTGTTCCAGGAATTATTCCCAGTTAGCAGTTTATGTGCAGCCTCCTTCTTTTCAAGGTTGGGAGAGTGTACTCAGGCATAGACCATTCTTTGCTAGCAGTCTTCAGTGCCAAATAACATTTCTGGTATGTTTATTTTACTAGTATAGAAACAGCCAGGATTATCACAGTAGTCTTAAGTGCCTTCCAAAACTGCTAACATTTTACGGCTGTTCTCATCAATATAACTTGAGCATCACTGAAATCATAATTGGTTTATGGCCTCCTATAGATCACTCTTTAAGGAAGGGCCATAAATGAAAAGTCTCTTTTTCTTAGCATGATATTTAAGAATTTGCATATTTATATACACATAATCCTCTGTAATGTTGCCAGAAAGTTTTATTTCAATAGATCTGAAATCCACATGTCTCTTCATAAAATTTGGATAATCTGAGATTAAGACTTGCTAAGGCAAACTGTTCAATTTCTCAATGTAGTCTGCTTGTTCTCTAACGCATATATATTTTATCAGTCTTTCCAGTTACCGAAACAGTGGGGACTCTATAATATTTATATTCCAAATTTCAGGGAAATAGAGGAAGTTTTCTCAGTATTCTTCCTAAATATCAAGGCTTTTCTGTGCACCATCACGTCTTTAGTGCCCCTCTATTTGGGCCTATTAACTCTTCCAATACCTGCATTATCATATAGCATTAATGAAGCTACTTGCTTCCCATTGGGTATCACAACAAATATTAACATGTACAAATAATGAAAAAATTGATGAACCCAAACTGTTCTGTAGTTCTTTGGTAAACTGTTTTGTAGACTGTTCTTGCTGAATGTTGACTTCAGAATTTTATTCACTTTTACATAAAAAATTATATGCAAGTGGAGTACTACTCTGGGAAACAACTTGCTGAACTTTAAGTTCCTTTGACTGTAACCAATTATAGGATGATTCATGTCCTTCTTTTCTTCTGCTTTCCAGTTAAAGTGTTCACTGACCCTTTATAGCAGGTATTTTTCTTAACCCTAATTCATCCATATTTTCCACAAATGCGGTGGTATGAATATGCAGTTTCAAAACTCTGTATGATGTTTGTGCAGAATTCTATCCAGTTTTGTTGGCGTACCATTGTAAGCATATGAGCACTGACTTAGGTAGAGTCGGTTTAGCACATTATGCCTCCTTCTCCTGTCATAGCTCCTGCATTGTGAATAACATAAAACAAGAGCAGTAATCTAGTCCAGCCAAAATATGTCTGTACTTCTCTTTCTAGCAGCTCAAATGCTGATCCCCACTAGTACTGAAACAGCCAGGTTATGTATTTAATGATTACTGGGGACTTATGTGTGATAACAGAAAGGTGAACAGCCCTATTTCATGCTATCTCTAGGTACCAGGCCACATTCATCCTGTCCCAAGGACTCTACTACTTGTTAGTGTTATCAGTGGTGGTGTTTTGTTTTTGTTTTTTTTTTTTATAAAGGAGCAAAATCCCAGTAAAAGTATATAAATAAAAAAGGGAGCTGGGCCCATGTGTGAATGAGATCTGTGTCTTGGTGCATGCCATCTGAGACTTGACGTTTTTCAATATCTTTCCCAGTTCATTTCACGTGTCTGGGAGTATTATGGGAAGTATAGGAGCTGTGAATCAGTGTATGCTCATCTGGTTTTCAGAAAATCTGGGCTTAACTCTAGGTTCTGTTATAGAATTCAGCGTTATCTCAGATTAATCATTTCATGTCTCCTATGCTGTATTTCCTTATCTCTAAACTGGAAAGGGAAATATTTTCTCCAAAAGTGACCTTCATATTTTTATTTTAAAAATGACAGGAAACAATGGGTATGTGAGGCTAACTGTACTTCTGAATCAGTGTAAAGCATTATGAAGCAATTTCAAAATACAGCTGGCCACTCCCTTTAACTTATATAACTAGAAGGAAATGTAACCTGTAATGTTGGCGAAAAAAGTGTGAAATCATGGGAGCATCCACCTTAAAATTGAAGAGACTATTTTGAATACTCAGAAATAGAAAATACTTCTGACAATCATGTAAAGGCAAGAAAGAGGGTTAAATGTTCTAGTCAGGATTGTCAATGAGATTGTGAATTACACCCAGTAGTGCTTCAGAGCTCTTTGCCTTGAACCATGAGTAATTTCTTATGTGCAAAACAGGTACCAGTGCCAACAGAACAAAGTTTTCTGCTAAATGATGCTGCTGTTACCTCTTTATACGTGCTTTGTGCAGGTATAAATGCAGTGAAAGCCAGCAGAGTATATAATCTAGTATCAGAGACTAATTTCAGCATGGCTCCTTCAAAGAGAACAAGTTTGATTGCTATTATTTTTGCTCACTCTGGTGGAAATTCTGATACCATAATCTCATAAATTTTACTCTAGGGTCTTCCTCTTACACTTCCTTTTACCTTCTGGTTATTCAAAGCAGAGCCTTTAGCAAAAGTTTCTTTTTTATTCTTTCTGCTTTTTCAGCATGTTTCCTTTGTCGTTATAACTGACATTAAGATTATAGAAAATATCCTCCTATTCTTTAATCAGAACTCTGGTAATTCTCACTTTAACTAGGATTTTCTCCTTTCTTTCCAGTTGAATTGGAAATAAAACTTACTTCTTTTGGCCCACTTTTATTCTCAGGCTCTTCCAATAGCAAGAATTCCCTGTAGAAGTCTGTATTTCCTAATGCCTATTCACATGTTGCGTCGGAGTTATAAATACCCAGTCTTACTCCTGTTCAGTCTCTTTCACTGAAAAATAACAGCCATTTTTAAACATCTTTTCACTTCTCTGTTTACATGATATTGCACAAATACTTTACACATCATGTAGCTGTATTTTTTCCAAACCTTCTGTGACATAAAATTGTGGAACCATCATCAGGATGAAGATTGCCTGCTGAAATTTTTGCCTCTCTCTGATCCTCCTTATCATCATTTGAATGTTGGAAATTTTGTGAACTATGAAATGTTAAGACAATGGTGGATTTCAGTGCTGCAGACACAGATAGGCTGCATCAAGTATTAAGTATACCTCAGTAATAATATTTGAATTTTTCATAAGCGTTAAAATAGTACAGACTGTTTGTAGTGCTGTATGTTTAAAATCCTTGTGTTAGGTAAATCTTCTTAGGTATTCTTACTGTATAACAGCAAGGTGGGAGCAAATCCTCATCCAATAATTCAAATTGTCATCCTATTCTCAAGTATAGTTTAAATAAGCAATATATTTTAGTAAAGGATACATAGAGACAACACATTTATGCTTGAATTCAGATATATGATTAGGTGTATTGAGCTAAATAATAAGTACAAATACCTTTCAAATACCTTATAAATTCATACTAGTCACTCACAGTGACACTTCATATAAACTTTATAAATGCTTCAATCTGTGATAAAGTTCTGCATTTGTGATGAGGGAAAGTGGAAAATAACAAAGGGAGGCAAATGCAGTCTTTTCCCAGACAGCACAGTGTGACAAGAAAGTGATATTCAAAGGACGGGGGAACCAACATGCAGCCTGTTCTGTGCTAAAGGAAGGCAATGCCAGACTGAGCACAAAGGTAGTGGGTTTCTTCCTCCAAAAATTGCTCTCTAGTTAGGGTTTTTTTTCAGCTGAAGAGAAAAGAAAGTTCAAGAATTCCAGTATTTTTATTTTTTAAAATATAACTTTTATGCACACATATTTGTTTTTATATTTTACTTCCTATCTCAGCTTGGAAAGAAATTCCACCTTAAGATGATTTAATTCCTTTTTTAGTAATTCAAAACACCTAGCAAGTGTCTTAATCTTTTCCTAATGTGATGGGCCTTCCTTAGTGGTGAAAGGGAGAAAAGGGTTCTGTCTGTTCAATTTTCTATTTATTTTTTCAGGTTAACCTTTTAGAGGAATTAGTAAAGATTTTAACTAAGCTGAGTAATTACATGGTATTTAAGAAATCATGTCAGATTTCTGAAATGCCCTTCAGTTCCCAGAAATTAATTCTTCATATGCTGTTACAGATATCCTGGAAAAACAAATAAACAAAAACAAAACAACAAAACAAGCTAGGGAATAGTTAGTTTACAGGACACGTGTTGTGCATTTTAATGTTCTTTATTGTTTTAAACCAGCTTGACCTGGTGAATAGATTTTTCCAGACTTTGTCCCTTTCCATCTCAATAACTTTCCATTATGTTTTTAGCTTTTACAGTTTAAACCTTGATGAATTTTCTGTAAACAGGGCATCTGATTTATTATTATCATTAATCCTCATTAAACTCTCTTAAAAGAGAAGCAGCAAAGCATTTCAATTCGTGCACTGAATGAACACTTCTTGTCATTTAAATATTCCCTGCCAAATAGAGGTAAATAGCATCTGGTATATCTGATGGCATCTCCATCTCCTTTCTGCTTATGTACAGTTCACTGAAAGGATTCTGACATCTTTCATGTTACCCAGACTCAAGTGTATTAGTTATACTACATTATCATTGCTATAAATGCAGAGAATTTAATTCTCTCTTTGCTCCCTGAACCAATACTCCTGAGTTGCACACAAATCTTGGAATTCCTTACATTTCATGAATGTCCCTATTCTCATTTCCTAGAACATTGTTATTGCTTTGCTAGGAGGTGATTTTGGTCATTGAAATTGAAGTTGTTATAAAATGACCATGATGACAGATGGCATAAATGGCATACCTAATCAAATCTGCTCCAGTGTTTTAGTGGCAACAGGGAATTGTCACCATGCTACTAGATGACGGTCTTAAAAATGCAGAGTGGATAGTGCATTGAAGTGGCAGTTCCCAGAATTCTAACTCAGTGATGGAACAATGATAGCATCTGCTATGATGCAGCAATGATAGTACACACTCTGGCTTACATCTCATTGACATGTACCTCAAAGCAAATTCACAAACAGGTTTGCTTGAAGCCTGTCTAGTGCCTGATAAAGCTGCTTTCTGATAATATTGTTTGGACTTGCCATTGCATCAACAGAAAACGTTAAATCAACAGCGTCCAGGGTGAAGTGTATTTTTCTTTAAGGCAGAGTCATCTGAATAGTGTCTTAGATGTATGAAAGAGCTGTTCCAAGCCTTTGCATGTTGTATTTAACTTTTGGTTATCTGTTAATTCCTGGGGAAAATCAACCCCAGCCAGGTTACTTGCCACCATGTTTCAGTAGTTTGTCAGAAAAGACTTCAGAACCACAAATGAGTGCACCTAGGATTAGCTTTTATTCATTTAATATTCAAAGCTTTAAATTTGACAGCATTTTGATACAAGATAAAATATAAGATAAAAGATCATTAATCCATACCAGGTCTAAGAACAATTTGGTTTGAATTAGCCTGGGTATGTAACTGCAGTAATTACCTTTATTGTAGGAATTATGGAGTGGCTTGATGTCACATCTAAACATTGAGCTTGATTTTCAGACATACAGAGAGTATCCTCAAAGATGTTAGCATATAGCCAGAAGAGTACGACTGAAATGTAATGTGTTGTGGATATTAAGTACAACTGAAAATTAGTCCAGTTCTCCTTCAGGATGGGCACAGAAGTTGCTAATGAAGTTTTCAAACTTTAGGGAAAAGTAAGAGAGACTGAGACTTCAGAAAAAAAAATATGTTTTATTCATATCTGGAATGTCATGTCATCATTTCTTTCTGCTTACCAGGGTCCTACTTGTTCTCTCAAACATTTATGGAGATAGAACACCCAAAAGATGGGGAGGCAGCACTGAGCTCCCAGCATAGCACTGATTCACTCACCTTTCAGCAAGAAGAAAAAGTCTTTATGGGGACCTTTACTCCCATGCACTGGGAACTAGTTCTCTGTATTCCTCTAAAATACATTTCTAGTTTGGACATCTTTTTTCTTCACTGCAGTAGGTTTTTGGAAAATTAAGTTTTTTATAGAGTCAGTGATAATTGACACCTGTAAGAGTTGGAGTGTTTTGGGTTATTTAGTAACATAGCAAATGGAGGAATGTGGATCTGCAAGTACAAGAGAGTCAACAAATCTTTTGTCAAATACGTTGCAGATTCTGCTCAGAATAATTATATAGAGAAGTTTATTATCCCAGCTGTGTTGTTTGTTAGCGTTGTTTACATCCTCTCGTAATATCATCTTCTACTATAAAAATGATTCTACTGTTCCATTCTTCCAAGTGCACCTGTTTACCTCTGTTGAAGTACAGTAGTACTTGCCAGGTCTTGGCATCTTTCTGTTCACGGAGAGCAAAAAATTACCCCATAAAAACACCTATCCATAACAGTGGCTTTATTTGCTTGCCTAGTCTTATTAAAAGACAATGAGGAAGTTATTTGCTGTACAGTCAAGTAAGTTATGACCATAAGTGCCAAACGACGTCATTCTGCCTCATAACAAAACTCTACAGGAAATGAATGCAAAAAACCAAAACACAAAACAAATTCAAAAAACCCTAGCAGGGGAGAATCTTTCAGAGTCAGACATCATGGTTTATTTATTTGCTTGCTGTTTTAATAATGCTTTCTGTCTGTAATGCTACTCGTTATCTAGGAAACCCTAAGTTACTGTATAAACACTGATAACATCCTTGTGAGAGGAGGATTGCCAGGGAAGTCATTATATTAAAATATTACAACTTGCTTTAAAATTTCTTTGCTGCCTATTGCAAATGAGGAAGGATATTGCAAGCATGTTATTTATCTCACCTAATTTGATAAGAAATGTGTGCAACTTAAGTTTTCTGCAGCTAGGGAGGAGGCAGAAACAGCTGCACAGTATTCTGTAATTGTGATGAAGGCTGTTCAGAGGAGCTGCTGTCTAAATCCGTGAACATTGATTGCATTGTTATGTGTGTATCTTGATGTCTCAGATCTCCCTGTCTGATAAAAGCAATGTCTGGTTCACTACATCCTTTGTGGGATTAAATTTTCCTGTCTAAGAATTCTGGGCAGAAATCATTAAACCTATTTTCAACCATATGGATGATATCAAACATAAAATTGCTACATCTCAGTGCAGTCTTAAGAATGATTATCCAGTGGAAGACACTCCTATTTAAATACTATAAATATTTAAAAAAAAAAAAAAAAAAAAAGAAATCTCATTCATTGAAACACGTTTCATTGAAGTGGATGAAATGGTTGCCTCATATTGCAGGCAACAGCCTCTTGAATGAAAGTAATCCCACATCAATGATACAGATTTTTTCTTTTTAATCACATAATTTACTTATTCTCTGTCATTCTCTTCTTTTCTTTTGCATTCCTTTCTTGGTTTTGTTTTCCTCCTATTTCCATCTGGACGTCTTACATCGATTTCGTCATCTAAAGATGCTCCAGTGGATTTGACCGTCACCGTCAAGACTGGGTAGACAGTGGCTGCCCTGAAGAGGTATGTGAGTAGTTTACATCCTCAAACCATCAGAGGACATTTATATACTTATGATGCTTTTGATTAAATTCTTCAGATTATGCAACATGGTTTCAAGGCCAAAGACATGCTGTATTTATCTTTATCATTCAGTAGAAATGCTGTAAGGCATAATAAAGGAAAATAGGCTGAGCAATTTCATTCCCCATTTGAGGGAATAAAATGGACACAAAGTAAAAATTTTATCTCTGAGAAGACATTCTGGATAAGAAATAAAAGTAACAGAAAGTTTGCCACAAAACTGTGTCCCTGCAGAGTTTTTCTCTTAAATCTCTGACTCTTGCCAGAAAAGAGGAAGAAATGATGATGTTCCCTGTCTCAGAAAACCCTCTGTTCGAGCAGTCTCAAGTGAAGCATGGTGAAGTGCTGGGATCTAAACCCCAAACCCTGAGTCAAGGTTGACATATGGATGATGCCCACAACCAGGCAAGAGAGAGATTCCTCTTGGTTTGCTCTCAAGGCCTGGCCAAAATTGAGTGAAAACCAATTAGGAAATCACTATCGGATGTCCTGCCTCTAGTGTTAAAAGCTGGTTCTGCTTGCAGTGGGTGGGGGATGTTTACTTATGTGCTTGATTTGCTATGTATGGTTTCCTGACTGTCCACTACAAGTGGAGTTCCCAGTGATGGCAGGGCAGGACCAAGACCAGGACAGGAGGAGGATTATGTGTGTAAATATTCTGGAATGGGATGATAAAGTCTTTCCTGTATGGACACTGCTAATGGGCTCACCCTTCCTACTGGGGCATGCAGTCAGCAAAAGACGTGGGCATTGTGTTTTGATTATGAAATCTGGCCAAATCATTTAGTACTGAAGAAATTACACAGATGAATTTGAAGAATGTTTTTAAAAACACAAAAAAATAAGACCACTACAAGGCCTTTGGATTTTCTTACATGGAGAAGCAGTGAGAGAACAAGAAAGCTATCTGCCTATGGTAGTGGTGGACTGTCAAACAGAGACCATATGTCTCCTCTAAAAAAGGTATTCAGATATACAGGTTACTGCTGGACTAGAGAAGATCAAGACATATATATAAATGTGTTTCTTTCCCAGTGTCCTCCCTTTAGAAGGTTTTTGTGATTGTGATAATAGGAACAAATTAATTTATGACACTTTTTAATCTCCTGGTAACCATATAAAAAAAAATTTAAAAAATTAATTTTTTTTTTTTCCATTTTGGCAGAAAGGGCCAAATTCTGTCATAAGTTTTAGCAGCGTAGCCGTTCTGGAGTGTAATGTCAGGTGAAACTGAGGGCAAAATGTAGCCCCAAGTGTCTAATTAGAAAAACACACATTCTGTTTTATTCTCAGTAGAAGCAAAGAGTAGTAATTATATAATTCTAGTCTGAAGGAGTAATTTATTTTTCTTAGAACTGTAGTTGCAAAATAACTGCATCCTTCATACTGCTGTTACATGGCGTTGAACCTTCATCTTCACATTTTATTATCTGTTGATTTAAGAATGGCATTTTTGTGATAGTTATTGTTTGTGGAGGACAACCTCTTCAAGACCATAAAATAAAAGTTACTGGAAGAATGTGTTTCTATAGTGTACAATGTTTGTCTTGCTTTAATCCAGATTATAGTCAGCTAGGACTCATTTGTGCCTGTAGATGAAGTTATCCAAAAACTGCTCTCTGCAGGACAGTAGCATCCTATTCTGTTTCTCCCTTCTTGTTTCAACACAACTAGTGATCCAAGGCCTAGTACATGATCTGAGAGGAAATTGTTGATCTACTAAGTGTATCTGAGAAACCAATAGTTTGAGCTACGTTATTTCAGGCTACTTGATTGCTGCTCACAGTCCAGCTTTCAGGCTCTCTGGAGTAGAAGCAATGTCTAAGTTAACATTTTCCAGGATGATGCTTGAACTGGCTGCTGGAGTTCAATGAAGGATCAGTAATTAGCACACAGAGGTTAATTTTAGATGCATTCCTTCAAGAGTATGAATAATAAGGATTTTCATAGTCATGTTTTCTTCTTTGTAATATAGATTTGCTAAAATTTAATTAAATTGCATCAGTGAAATTAACATTGGCTTTCAAGCTAAAAAATGAAGAAATGTAAAGAATAACTATACTGCAGGTACTGATACATTTTTAATGTAATATAATGTTTCTGGTAAAACAAAAGACAATAAAACACTGATACGTATTAAAAGAAAGACAACATCCACTTCATATGGAGAGACAGATTTCAGTAAAATGAACAGCCTTTGCAGGATTCTAGTTCTCATGAAAATGAATGGGCACAGTATGAATTACAGGAAGATCCCGTATTTGCAGAGAGTTAATTGGATGTATTTTCCTGGAAACCTGTGTGATCTGTAAAAGAAAATATGCATTACTCATGCAGAATTTTAGAAGTGTCCAGGAATTTTTTTTTTTAAAGACTGAAGTTTTATATCAAAATATTTACTTACAAAAATAAAAGTTAAAATATTATATAATGGCAAATATTATTTATGGTGTACTAATATACTATACTATAATATAATCATTTTATGTCTATTACATTTAATAGTTTATATTTTATATAATAATTGTTATATACACATATAATACACAAAAATTTAATATTATGTAGAATTAATAGCCATATAGTGAATGTGTTGCTCTATAGTGTGGTATATAAATATTCTATAGGCTGAATACATGCACACATCTTATAAATATATTACTTACTCTTCTGTGATAACACATGTAAAGCCCAATTAAATGCTTCTAGTTAAATACACATTTTTCACTATGAAGAGCTACAATTTAATTCCCACTATCTTTTTTAGCATGTGCTGTGGCACCCACACAGTGGCAGGGAGTATTCACAACAGAATAGTGAAAATTTGAAAGATAGTCTTAGATGTTAAAGTCTGATTTGGGGAAATGAGATGTTTGATATTCAGGGATGACTTTGAAGTTTTGTTGTTAGCAACTGAGAGTTGTAACTTTGGTAGCTAAATGGAAAATATATATTGCTGTGTCGAGCACTTCAAAGAAAAAGCTCTTGAAATTCCTTGACTTAGTGTTTCCATTTTCATTCTTTTTATCCTGACAGCATTTTCATGCTTAAATTCTTCATTCAATAACTGTGTCCACTGAGAATCAATTTTCTGTTCTTTGTTTTTGTTGTTTCCCAACAGTCAAAAGATAAGATTTGTGAGAAGAATATAGACACAACTGAAACGCCTCCATACTCTTCCACCACTTTTCTGCCAACCACCACAAAGTTCAGAGTTTTAACAACTACCAAAGGATTCATAACTTCCCACCTGCCAACTAGTCTGCCTACAGAAGGTGAAGTGTATACACTGCATTATTCTATAGTGCCTTTTACAAATCTAAAAGAAGTGTATTTCCTTTAATGTGTATGTTCCTGTGGACTTCTCTTTGGGGCGGTGGAAGGAGTGGGGAAGTGCAGTCAAGGCAATATCTGCTACAACTTTTAAATAGTAACTCAACTCTTGCAACAGTAAGGTGCAAAGAGGAGGAGTGAGTGATGCTGGAGAACCACAGACAAGCCAGGCAGATTTTTGGAGAATATGGGATTATTCTGTTTTTCTTGTTCCTTTGCCCATCAGGCCGTAGTCAAAAACCTGTTCAAATAGTAGAAGAAGAGGGCCCTGCTAAAGTTAGTCAAGAAACTCTCATCATAGACTTCATCAATTTTTAATCCCTTTAGGTATCCTATTTAGCCAGGTGAAAATTAGAGATAACCCAAATTAAAAGCCTCTTTGAAATTTGTTTGTTTACTTTTTTTCAGTCAGTTGACACTGTTCTTTTCATGTAGTGCTCACTGTTGAAATAGTTTCTATAGGCTTCTGAACTAACTGGGTAAGTGGTGATGTGTCAGTTCTCACCCTTGCTGCACTGGATGCTTAAATCTTCCCTTTCTGTGGCTGAGAAATCCTGCTCTCCGGCTTCTGGACAAAATTCAGCTTGACAGAACAGCTACCTCAGATTCATCACATAGCATCTATTGGAGGGGTGGGGAAAGAAGTTTTCTGTTGGAATTGTATGTTAATACAAGAAAAGGTACTGGATACAGGCAGATTTTTTAAGTGGCCTGTGACAAAAAATATGAGTTGAAGGCATTTCAGAATGAAAATCTACTGATAAGAAAGACTAGTTTTGTTTCCACGAAAAGAAATCTAGAAACTGTTAGTGCAGGATTTATTCAGTATTAGCAGCATTGCTCTGTGTGATTTTGTTCATTAAAGCTCACAAGAAGACACCTATGGAAATAAACAAGATTTAAAACTGGTAAACTTTTTTATGAATCTTAAAAGGAACCTAAGTCATTGTTTTATTTTGTTGTCATATATCTTTTCGTAGAGTTCTTAATGTGGTAGAATGCTCAAGATATGTATGAACATGTAACATAAATGAATTATGTTATGTGACAGACTCTTATTTACCAGTATTTTGAATCCTCCTTTACACTCTCATAAACATTATTTTAGTAGTATGGAAGTAAAGTGTTGTTCAGTGTAAGTAAGAACACCACAATCTAATTCCCATTGAGTTAAGTACCAAATAATTTTCTAATTGTGGAATTTCCTTGACATTGGAAAGTCATTCCTAAAATCACTCATGACCTAGAAAAAATGCATTTTTCTACAACTAACTTCGAATTTCCTTTGTAGATGATACCAAGATAGCACTGCACCTGAAAGATAACAGAGGTAAGAGATGATTTTCTGTAAACAATGTCAGTAGCTTGCCAAATTATACCACACCGAACATTTATCAAAATCAGATTGTAGAAATAGTTACCAGTCTCCCAATGGACTTCTGCCTTCCACATTTGTGTGGAAGAGCAGCAGGACAAATAAGCTTAGCAACTGTTTAGTAAGTTAAACATTTATAACGTTATTACTCTTTAATAAAAGAGCAAAGTTAATGAACTTCCAAATATGGACATGTTATGTAAATTTTAAACTGTATTAACACAGTTATTAACCATATTATAATAATACAATATTAAGTATATTAAGAGCAGATATGATGCTAGTTCCAAATAATATTGCTATAAATTCACTCATAGTGGTGAGTTTTTACATGACATTTTGTTAATAAACATATCTATATTATATCTGTGTCTCTGTACTAGCAGAGATCCTGTATTTCTCCTTGCACATCCCCTGTGCAAGTTAATAAGATCACTTTATCCTACTTGTAAAGGCCTTTGTTAAATGAGGCTCTGCAAGGAGCTACTTCTGTCATCTTCTTTGTGGGTTCAAGGACCAAGACCTGAGATTAGTTCCTTCTCCCTTTTGAAGCTGATGAGAACTTTGCTGTTAGTTAGAATAGGACTGTGTTATTAGATGTAGGCTGTGTCTGTATTCATTGCTGATGTAGAGAGAAAGAGTGAAAGATTTGGTTTGATTTCTGAGGGCTTCAGAATGGTCTACCAAAGCGGAGGATGATTTGCTGAGCAAATTGAAATAATGATATTTCCATTGATAGAAAGGGGAATATTATTGTCTTTGATTGCCTTTCCTCTGGGCAGGGAGCACCACGCTATCCTCAGCAGCAGAGGAACCAGCAGACAAGTGTGGCAGCTGGCACAGGCAGGGCATAGCATGAATCCAGAAGCTCAAGGGCAGCAGCTGGGATCAGCTGCAATCTAGTGACCATCATTTGAGTTTGCAGTGGTGAGGCAGGCTCAGGGTCAAGGCAGGAAGCCAGGTCAACAACACAAGACTGGGAGCTGTGAGGGAGCAGGCTAGGCACAGCAAAGGACCAAAGCACAGCCAAAGACCAAAGAAAGCATCTCCCATCAGCAGTCCTAGAGAAGGTGAGGTGATAAACCAGGTGCATAACTGGGAGTCTGGTCATCAGCAAAAGGAGATGAGGCCAGAGGTAACAGCTTCAAGGTCCATCCAAAGAAACATCGCCCATGGACAGGATTTTAGAGGCAGGCTACCTTCAGCATAGATCCAAAGTTGGTCCAGGAGGCAAGATCAGAGACTGGACTGAATACAGATTCACCTAGAACATAGTTTAGGTTTCATCCTGAGTTTATGTGTAGTCCCACTTGCAGTGCATCAGGACAGCTGCAGCATAGTGGTCTCTCTGGGCCCTCACAGAGAATTACTCACATTTTGAAAAAACACATTGAGCAGAAGCCACATAGCATTTTGGTCTGTTTTCCTGTAATTTGTTTTTCTGTAATATTCAGCCATTGTTTTCTCCTTCCCTCAAATCAGAGATCTGCTCACTCCATAGGAGGCAGTTGCCATCCCCTTCCTTGTCAGTTACTCCTCTGTCACTTTGCTGTCACTAACCACAGAGTATCTGATCACATGCTGTGCTGGGCATTGAGATATCCTTTTATTGACAGTGGTGTTGTTTGACATGGCTTTGATACACAAATGATCCCTTGGAATAAAGTCATCTGTAAACTCAGGGCGGTACTTCTAGGAATTCTGTCTACAAGGATGTCCCTGAACCTTTCTTTCTCTTATTCTTCCCAAAATAAAATTGTTCTTTGTTTTGTTGTGAAAAGTGCTTCTCTGCTCTTAAAGATTAATAGAGAAGTCAAAGCAGTCAGCATTTCACTCTCCCATTTCATGTCTGCTCTGCACATGAGATCTGAAAAGAAAAATCCCATGAAAGCAAACAAAATCTTGAATACTAGCACAAGTGGGGGATGCCTGTGGTCTACTTCATATACTGAGGTGGTACAGTTTGTGGCATCACTTAAATATAGAAAGTCCATTTCCATGGAGAAAGCTGCTGCATTTTAGAAGGACAAACCAACACCTAATGTGATTATTCATTTTCCTTGAGCTGTTTCTTTTATTCTTGATATTTAAAAAAAAAAAAAAAGAAACTGACTTCAAACAACACAGAAGCAAAGCAACACACCGGGATTTCTCATTCACACAGTAAACGTAGCTTTTAATCTGAGAAGTTCTTTTTGATGAGTCTTCAATTATGCATTGAATTTTCCAGTGACCCCTAGATTAGGCTCAGATAAAACCTGCAGCCACAGGCGTGTTCTTTGATTCTCTATGATTTGTCAGCCTTTCATGAAGAGTAGATTATTTCAGGTCACGAATACAGGGTCTTTACTTTCTCACACTAGATCCTTTAAAACTCTAATGAAAGGAAACCTTTTATAATGGAAAACCAAAGCTATATTGGATCAATGACGGCCTATACCTTGATGTGTCCTTGGATGATAGCAGTCAATATCTTGTTAGGTACAACAAAAGGTTTCCATAGAAATTCTACATCTCACCTCTGCCTGGAACTTTTGAAAATAAATGTTATAAATCAGCAACTCAATTTAAATTAAGCTTTGGGTTCAGGTCAAACTGCTTTGACCTTTTAATTTTATGAGAAAATCAGTTGCAAGTTAGTGCTTTAATTCACCCACAGTCCTTTGTGGCAAATTTTAACATACATTTCAAGTTTGCTTGTTTCTGTTTCTTCTGCCTTACATCTTTTTTGACAGACACATGACAGATGCCCAATACATATGTGCCTAAACCATTTTAAAATACAGCTGGCGTACTATCACAATTTTTGTTAAATCTTAATTCTCTTTAAAATAACAAACATTTTGCAAGTTTTAAGATATGTCCAGCACTAAAAATACATGTTTTAGTTACTCATTGCAGATTCTGTTGGGTTTTTTTCCAGTTTTCTTGCAACACAGCTGACTAAACAATTCCAAAGCCTAATTTTTCATTAAAATTGTGAGCAATTGGCTGTGGCTATATAGTAACGAACTATTTTCTTGTTGTGAACTCTTTGGTGAGTGATTTAGGTCATTGGCCAGCACATCTAAACATTTTACTTGACCTTTTTAAATACTTTGTTGTGATGATTTGATTGTTACGAGTATGTCTCAGTCCTTCACCTTTATAATTCCAAAGAAATGTGAAAAGATGTACAGAACTTACTGTTGCAAAAATGGAAAGCCATGCAGAAAACATCTGCCTGAGGAAGAAAGATTATTTATTTGTGAACAAGTCCATCCCAGCGTATATAGTTCTAGGAAATGTCTGTGTCCTGCTGCTTTCACTCTGTGGTGGACTTTTTTCAAAGATGATCTAGATACTAACATTAGTGATGTACACAATTAACATTAGTGCTATACAGATCTTAATTTAAGCTTAAAAGATTAGGAAACTCGGTAAGAAATGACCAAAATGTAGACCCAAGTTTTGAAAAAAAAGAATGCTGTATGTAACGTGTATATAAAAATAATATGTTTACCCAAGACTGGTTTTATCTTTTTTTAATAGTCCCCTATGCCCAGAAACTAGCTCACATTAATCATCTGTCTTCTTAATTTTGCTTAAAAATTGCAGACTGAACTCTTCCTACCATAGGGATTCTTGACAAATTATAGTGGAGGCTCAGCTCTGTTTCTCTTGGGTACCCTGAACTCCAGCTGCAACATGTTGAACACAAGTTAATGCCTGCTGATAATAATCTAATTTCCTTCTAATATGTCAAATTTTTAAATGATCTAGAAAATGAGACCTATTTCAACAGAGGCAAACCAACCTTAGGGGAAAACAAATATTTTTAACATAAAAAAAGTGATTATGTCCATACAGTCCAAAACACCTAACTCAGGTTAGCAAGTCACTACAGATTAGCTGAATCTTCTCCAATTTTAAAGTAAAATATATTGAATTAAACAATGCTAAAGCTAACCTTTGTGGTAGTTTAAGAGATGGTTTAAAGTGGACCTTGTATAGGATAAGAGCCACAGCATGTGGCTTTATTTTGTCATCATACTTTGGCCTAGCCATAGGAAATGACCTTCCAGAGGCTTTATCTCATCTGGTCTTCACCAGGAAGCCACAAGCTCTTCTGGGCCTTTCTCACAGTCAGCAGCAAGCAACAAGCAAAAGAGAGCCATTAATGTCATCCTAAAAGAAGTGCCCAAAGTGTGATAAGTTACTATATAGGGGTGCCTATCTCTATCAGCTACAGAGAAAAATCTAAATTATGTGCTAGGAGTAGACATCTTACTTGTAGGTACCCAAGATTTCCTTACATTAATTCTCTTCAGCGTGTCCTAGCTAATGTATTCTGTTTCCATTCTTGTCCAGAGACATGGCAGGCCAAGGTTCAGACCTCTTCTTCCACTCTTCTTTCATGAAAAAGGGAGGATTTAAGGTTTATGCCATTATTGCAAAAATCTTGTTGAGTTTAGGTTATGAATTATGTAATTATATGTGTACTTCTGTATGCTCCACTTACTCAAAACTGCTGGTGTTCCCCTAAAATTGTAAGGTTCACACAACTTCAGGCAAGCAAGAATTTTCTTGGAGACAACTTGTCATAAATTTAACTTCATCTATGCTGTAATATATGCTGTGCTTGTATAAAAAAATTCTTATCAAGGAACAGCTTTGGAACAGTTTCGATAATGGTGGAAATAGAATTAAAAAGAGAACATTATCAGAACACAGATGGAAGCAAAATAGGTGGTGATGCATAGAAATGTATTAATAGGATAAGAATATGAAGAAAGGTAGATTCAAGAACTATTAGCCACCTTGATTGTCAAATAAACCAGAAAAAGCTTTCTAAACAGAGTTTATTGGAGTTTTTTACCCTTTTTCTTATATTTAGGTGGGGGAAATTCTAAAAGGAAAAATTAAACTATAGCTCAAATAAGTTAGCAAGTCTTCCAGTATATTGTAGTTCACACCGCATATTACAAGGTAGGAGACGCCGATATATCTCCACATTTTATTCTGTGTTTATCCCTGAATGTTCCTTCTCTATAATTTCTCAGCAATTTCTTCTCAGCACTAGAGACAGATCTTAAGGTATATTAAAGATCTCTCTTGTTTTCTTCAGTTTGATGAAAGTATGATCAAAGTTGAACTTTAGACCCCAAGCAATTTGCTAAATGCTGCTCACTGCTTTCTGCAAGTTTGAAAGGAATAGGAAAGCATTATTCCTAGGAAAAAGTGGAGGATCAACCATAGTATATTGCTGTAAAAAACCTTGAATTACATGTCCAGTGTAATTCAAGTTCTTCCTTCTCAGGAAATGTTGTGAATTAAGGAAATGTTGTGACTTTAGCAAAGTTCAGTATAAGACTACATCAGTGTCTTCTGGCAGGTAGCATACTGAAATGGAGCCTTCCAAAGCCAAGAACATAAGCTTGGAAAAGCAATAACCTCTGATATAAATAGACCCATCTTGGTTGTGTATCAGACACAGGAAAAAAACATATTCATGCATGTTTTTTAAAGCAAATGCAAAGTGCTGAACTCATCCATTCTGAATTAAAAACTAGCATCATGGATTAATAATCTTTATTATTAGGACATTTAAATTGGTAGCATTATCAATTGGCATTGATTATATTATTTTCATTCATTTTATAGTACTTTGGTTTTGCTTAAATATTACTTAGAACAAAACAATTGTGTGTTTTCCAGAATTTCTTGCATCTCCACTGCATGCCAATTTTACTATCATTATCTTACTACAGCTGTCATCACAAAATATATAAAAAACACCAGTCCAATTTGCAGAAAGTCAATCAAATAATAGCAGAGGTTTTCCAAAGTAGTACCACTGGAATATATCCCCTAGAAAGCGGATGTCACTTTCTGCCTCTAGCACAGAAGGCCATTTTTACAACATATTAGGCATTATATAGCATATTTGTTTAAAGAAGCATAATCTTAAAGCACTTTAGCATAACCAGAACAACTATGGTTAGACACTTCAACTTATATTGAAGTCTAATTTATATCACTTTAGTTTTTCTTTGGTTTTCTAAGCCAGTTAGAAAATGTTATATGGTGTCTACTCTCGCAGTTGTCTTGACTTTGCTGTAAAGGTACACCTTTAAGCAATTTTGTTGAATACATACAATTTGAAGACTTTGTACCAACTCAAAGAGTTAACGTGAAGACCACATATAGATGTAAATTGAGAACTTACGGAGGGCTAAGTGTAATAGACTGGATAAACTTTTAAGACAAGGCTGCATTACTTAGTGTCTTATCTTACCATCTGCTCCTGTTGCATTTACAGTGCTGTGGCAGTGTGATGACTAGGGCACAAAAAGCACCTGTGGTCTGTCTTTTTGTCTGCCTAGTCTATGTGGAGTTAACCCAGTACTTGCAGTCAGTAGCCTCCTGCAATCTCCTCTACATGCTCACTCATCTTTGACATCACTGTGCATGGGTCACTGTAAAGGATGGAAAAAATGGAGGTGCAGTGAAAGAAGACTAACAGACATTTTGCATTGAAATTGAAGTACCTGAAGTTATTCTGCCTCTAGAAAAGGAAGGAGGGGGGGAGTGGGACAGGGAGAGCACAGGGCAGGGCTGGGGGTATGTAATTGCAAGTGTTAGACAACATCTTTAGAGAGGAACAACTTATTTGGCTGATAGTCCTGTGTTTGTTTTCAAAAGGGTTAAGAAAAGTCAATGGACTGACTGAATTAAAACTTTTGTAATCTGGTAACTCTTTGCTCTTCTGGATATTGCAACAGTCAGCTGCTTTGTCAGGTCAAATGGCACGGTGCAGTAAGGTACAATATTCAGATTCATGATGGCCACCGCTTGATGCTACTAAATATTGTAATGGCTTCCATGGCCTCAAGCGACTCAAACTAAAATTAATACTGATGACAACTGTTGTAGCATCAGTTGATATGTTAGACCAGAACAATGAAAGTCCTTAGGCAACTTCTTTTGAGTGCTGTCATCCTATAAACAGAGGGATTTGATTTTAGTGCGCTCTCATCCATTTGCTGCACTAAGCAGTTGATCAGTCTTGGAGAGGCTGAGTTGCCCTGAGTCCTACAGAAAACTGATAGCAAAGCTAGATGCTTAATTCAGAATTTGTGGGTTATTGTTCATAATAGTCTCACTCAAAGACCAAATTTCATTCCTTGCATGCAACCAGAAACCAATTTTTAAAGCATTAGCTGAGACATAACTTTATAAGTCATCATGAAAACAAGTTAGGTGTAGCAATGGCTTAACCTCAAAATGTTAACAAATGTTAAAATAAAGAACCCACAAATCCAGAAAATCATACTCCATTACTGTGAAGAAGCTGAGAAGTCCAGAACATGCTGTTGCTAAAAGAAGTAGAGAGAACATTTTTATGGAGATTCCTCTGTCCCTCAGGAGAATCCTTCCAATTGTACATTCCCTTATTCCCTCCCACAGTCACTATATGTAGGTCATTAATTGTCTTTTTAGGAATCTGCATTATGTACAAGAAAAAAACATATACCTGTACATGGTATGGAGGACCATGTACCTGCAGTATACTGAGCTGGTAAACTCACATTCCAGATGTAAATGGATGCCCAAAGGAGGGGAAAAATCCAGTGGCTCTACCGAGCTCATTATAGGCTATAACCTTGTGTGCTCAGCTGTCTTCAACTTTATGCCCTCCCTCTTTGCAGGAGCATATTAACTCAAACCCATAGTAATGCAAATAGGGTGATACAGCATCCAGGCTAGAAATTACATACATAACAGGGTGGAGGGCCGGTGGAGTGAATTTGGATCTGTAGGTGCAGGTTAGCCCAAACAAGAGAGGACTTCCACTTTTTGGCTTGCCAAAGAGGAGAGCAAACACATGGAGAGGAGGTGTTGCCAAATGGCTTGTAGAGATCTTTCATGTGGAAACAGCTATCAGACACCCTTAGGATCCTGGATGAGAAGAACTGGATCATTGATAGTCCAAGGATGAATATGGAAGAACAGTTGTGGATGTAAGCATAGTTGAATGAGATTAATATAGGTACGGTAGTGTAACTGGCAGACAGTTTTATTACCCTGAGTAAACCTTGGAGAGGGATGAAAATTGCTTGATGCCTTGCTTAGATGACTTCTTAAAAGACAGATATGTGTTATCATAATTTTCTGTTTCATCAAATAGCATTTATCCTAAGCAATACATGCCTTTGTTTACATATCAAATTTGTATAACTAGCAAATGTAGTACCCAGCACCCAACCAAGAAGTAGAATGGGCAGCTAAGAAATCAGCTTTCAGTATATCTCATTTTCCCCCACAGCTCAGCACTGCAGACTGAGATAATTTTTACGGAGTGAATTACAAAACTTGCAGTCTGATGGCATCCCTGTGAACAATATAGAAAAATATAATATTGTGTTGTCACAGCAAGTTTTAAGTTACCTAAATGCTGCATGCTTTAAGGATTATCTGGTTACCATGAATCTGTAACCATTTTACAGAAATAATAATAGATAAGCATATCTGACTTCGCTAAGCTTGTATTTGAAGGACAGTGGATTTTATGTAAGAACAACAAGATACTGCTTTTGCACAGTATTAAGAGCATGGCACTTTAATAAATAAATGTATTTTTATAAAGCTAGACATGCCACAGCTTAAAAATGATGAGTAATAACTAAACAGTCATTACCTAACTTAGTACCAATATTCTGTATCAATAGTGCTGCGTAGATGCTTTCATACCCATATGATAGTTTCATGTTCATCTAAACCAACCAGCTAAAAATATCCTGGGTTTTGATGAACATGAGAAATTCATCCAGTTGCTGCCATATGACATAATAGCAAACATTCATTTTGTCATAAAACATTCCTATATAAGTAAAAATTACAGGGTTCATTCTCCATCTTTTTGCAACAAATTCAGGGGTATGCTATGAAAATTCATTCTTTGGTAAAAATAGGGGAGAAAAGAACAAAGCTCATCCTCTTTAGGCTGATTGCTTCTGTTTAGGTTACCTATATCTCTGGCTTTGCTAATATAGCTGTGTCAGTCAGGCGGGTCAAATAAAGTATTTTGTTGTAGTCCTTAAACATGCATATGCATCTAAGAAGTGAGTTCCAATTGGAGGTTTTTACTCTGTGATCAATATGCAAGAGTAAAAAGGAATGACGTGGCTTTTGGAGGGAAAAAGCAAAGCTTTACTTTCCAAGTCCACTCAATGAAATTCTGCTTTTTGGTCTGTCATTTGCCCTCAGTTCCATGTCACATTATATAAAGGAAAGTTTCTGTCCAAGAGGTGCTGGAATTTCACTTATTTTTCCTCCCTTTTGCCATAAAATGTTTTTGTATCACTGCTTTCACAGGCAGAGATGCTAATCTCTGCTAAGAAAACTCTTCCATCTTGTATAATGAGCGGTGTATATGTATGTATCACAATTTTGGTTTCTCATATATAAAACTATCACAAGCGAAAATTTGTGTCAACCTTAGATTCACATAATAGAAAACAATATATTTCATTACTTTGCAGACCTTAATGGTTAATATGCAATAGTGAGAGAAACAATGTTGAGAAAGTATCCACAATGTGTTTACAAACACTCTGAAGAGCAGTCCCAGTTTCTACACAGCTTTGTTCCTGTTAAAGTCAACATCACAGTCATCATGGGCCAGGATAAGATTTTCACTCATTATAATTCCTTGAGTTTTTTTTCATTTTCCTACACCAAAAGAAGCTAACCCAACTGTATTTAGAGACATAATATATATAAAATCAAAGGTGATAGTCTTTGAGTGTTTATCATGCAAACAATAAGCACATTTTTATTGTGTTTTCAGTTATTTTTTAAATAGCATTCTGACAGGAGAACAGTTATGTCATGTTTGTATCCTATGCCTTTATATCTGGGGAAAAAAAGAAATTTGCTAGCTGTTTCTGTCCTGTCATTCAGCACCTAACAAGAAGCAGAATAACCTTGGAGATGTTAACCCACTGCTTCTACTTAAAAGCTTTGTGCATGTAATAATTTGGGGAGGAGTTGTAAATACAGAGCATAATGTACACAAAAATTGCTTTTTTGAACACAATAAAAGGAAACTTTAGGGAAAGTTCTACTAAGAGAACTCCTTTAGGGAAAGTATTGGTCATGAACAGATATCCTTTCACATGTATAGCCATGCCTAGAATAGCAGATGTGCTGTAAAAATCTTAGTAAGATTTCTGTGCCTAAAAAATTTTCCAAGTCCTTTTTTTCATCTGTTTCCCTTGGTGGTTTCTTTTTAAAAGAACTGTTGGCTGATCTTGCAGCGAGAGTATTTTCAAAGTTGGTAACACTGTTTATTGTCCCTGTGCAAAGAGAGCAAAATCAATCGCTCTTGAATATTTGAGCCCTGGGGTCAATTAACTGAATTTCAGTAATGGAAACTACAAATTACTTACACTTGTTGTCATTTAAGAAAAGCATTTATTGTATTTCATTATTGTTTGCGTTTGGCATTCTGATCACTGTACTGTATGCCCATGCAGTTTCCTCTTCTCCCTGTTCGCATAAAATTAAGGCCAAGCTCTGTACTAGGTACTTTTCGGGACTTTGTCTCCATATGAAAAGTGTGATGTTAACTTGAGAGCCCTTGGAGTCTTGGCTTGCCTCCTTTGTATATTAAGGAGATACAAAGTGTACTTCTCTTCAGTTTGTGTAGTAAAGATCTCCACCCTAGACTAGTAGAAATCTGGGCAGCCAGTTGTCTTCTGTGTTATTTGGAAGAGATAACATTCCCCTTTGCAAAGCTGGACACTAAACACTGAGAAAATATCAAATCAAAGGGGATTAATTTGATGGCCTTTATAGAGTGGTTAGTATCTTTGCTCAAGTCCAGGATTCTTTAACATGCAGAATATGATGTTCTGCCTTCAGCCACAACATAGTAACAATACAAATTACTCATTTCCTGCAGACTGGCCTGAAAATGGGTACAAGTGACATAGTAGTTTATGATGTACCGATGTGGCATTGAAGGGAAGAGCTGAAAAGTATGAAACTGTCAAAAAGACAGTTATGAGACAGACAAACTATGAGTCCTCTGCTCCTTCTAGGAAGCAGTTACTTCTCAGTAGGATGACTCACACAACTAACTGCTCATCACTGAGAATTAATAGTCCAACCCAGAGCTTGTACAACAAGCAAGCCTTTCCTGATGGCCTTTCAATTGCTTAATTTGCATTTGTTTGGCAATTTGGAATAAATGTACAAGTACTAAACGTAGTTACAGTATATGAACAGATATTAAGTCTGGAGCTTGTATACATTCGTCTGTTCTCAGATGAAAGTGAATAGCTATTTCATAAATTATTAATGACACTGTCAAGTAAAAGACTCCACTTCCTGAAAGCTTAAGGAACTCTTCTAGGGTCACCTTTCCTTCCTATCTCCTCCATGAATCTTGTGTCCTTCGCTACATAGTGCTACAACTACCAGGGAGTGTTTTAAGTGCCATTTGGGTGGGAACACATTTGAAAATAGATCTTACACATCCTGGGCAATATCTCCTTTCCTTCCCTGCAATGTAAATGATAGCCTGGACATTTTCACTGTAGGTAGAGGGTTTAAAAAAAAAATAAATTATAGGGCTGACACTGCATTGCTTTTTTAAAAGCTCCTATACATCCGTGCGATCTAAGCTTTAAGAAAGCTAAGTAAACACATTTGTAGGATTTAGGCAGGGAGAGGCCTGATTCTTGGATCTTGCTCATGCCTAAGATCAAACTTCATATCCACAGTCAGCACAAATATAACTGGTTTTCCTGGGTTAACAGGTACTCATGACCTTTTCAGTAAAACAAAAGATATCTTCAGGATTAGGCAGTACCTGAATGGAGGGGCATACTTGCAAATTAATTATGCAAATATTAATTATTCATTAATGTCTCCCAAATCCTAGTTTATCCTCTCAAATTATTGAGTTCTTTTTCTTTATCTGTTACTCAGCTCCTTACTCCACAAGTTGTCTCACTGACTTCATGTGAAAAGGCAGAGCAACACTGCAGGGTTTCAGCTGTCCTGACTTCAGATTGAAGAAATATGGGCAAAGGAAGGGAAAATATACATGAATTCCTTCACTTCCCTGTACATGAATCCCATAGATTCCTTTCCATATTATAGTTTGAAATATCTCTTGGCTAAGATAATGCTTCTTCATTTTCCTTTTCTTCCTGTTGTTGCAATGGTGCCCTGCAATCCTCTGGATGAAGTGCTATGTAGGTCTTTCTTGATCTGGCGAGAAAAGTGCTGCCATACATGGATGCATGAGCTGTTACACCGAGATTAGCCATTCCTCTTTTCTTTCATTACCTCTTATAGAAGGCATTCAATGCTACCTACATCAATAGATATTTCTTCTATTATTTTCCAATTCTCTTTTTTAATATTAGAATGAACTTCTCTACTCACAATCTGATGAATGCTGGAAAACAATTTATAGTTATTGTTGTTGTTACTATTAATAACAACGAAAGTTAATTCTTTGAACTGGTACCCATAATTCAATAACTGCTTTCCAAGAACTAATAAACGGGTCAGTTCCTGACCTCACAGACCATGACACTCTGAGGCAACCAATAAAATAGTTGGGAGGGATGGCACAACAAAAAGGATGACTACTGAAATCAGCAATTTTCATTATAGTCACCTTGGAAAATAAGCATGGCAAGAGGAAATTTAACAGTGGAACTGAAAGAAAATTTCTTGCAAGCAAGACCAGAGATACGTGTTGTATGGAGTAAGGCATGGAGGTGATTTATGGACTACCAGAAGGCCAGAAAGCACTGGAAATATTAGGAGAATGATGTGTTTGAAGCTGAATGGCTAGTGCTCTTCTGGTATTTCTTAAGCTTAGGGCTTCTAAATCACTCTTTTGCCTACAGTAGTGGGTAGGACAGCACTTCTTTTATGCAAGATCATGCTGAAGAACCATTATTTATCACCATGTTTGTACATGCTGTAATATTTCAGGTTGTCTAAAGTAAAAATCACACTGCTGTTGTGATTTAAGTAAAGAATCACACTGTAGAACATAAGCTGTTCTACAGATGTTGGCTCTTTTATTGATACTTTTTCCACAGCAGTGTGAACTGAAGTAAGACAGGAGCATTAACAGAATTATTAATCTTTAAAATTATACTATA